>NW_024061058.1:0-17031 GCF_016432855.1 Salvelinus namaycush | reverse complement strand
GCATGGAGAAGAAGTTCACAATACATGTAGACCTGTCATCTCATCATGGTTACATATTTTTCTTGTGACAGGTAGGCCTACGTTTGCTGCAGTGTAGCCTATGTTACAGTAATATAACGACTGAATGCACATCTAATTGACCCATCTCTCCATCTGTCTTTCAGAGGTCACCTTCTTTTTTTAATTGTAAAGATTATGTTTTTTTTTATGGCAGCTGCAGAGATTTTAAACAGCCTGTCACTCGAATATCATTGCTTTAAATGCAGGAAAAGCTAGAGTAGAATAGCTTGCTGGACAGAATTTTCTTAGCATTTCTTATACCAATAGATTACTCACAAAGAGCGACGTCAGCTATTGTTTGATGAATGTGAAATCCAGCAGCCAATAGAACTCACCGGTAGTCTGAAAGAAGAAAAGCCAATAGAACTCACCGGTAGTTTGAAAGAAGAACAGCCAATAGAACTCACCGGTAGTCTGAAAGAAGAACAGCCAATAGAACTCACCGGTAGTCTGAAAGAAGAACAGCCAATAGAACTCACCGGTAGTCTGAAAGAAGAACAGCCAATAGAACTCACCGGTAGTCTGAAAGAAGAACAGCCAATAGAACTCACCGGTAGTTTGAAAGAAGAACAGCCAATAGAACTCACCGGTAGTCTGAAAGAAGAACAGCCAATAAAACTCACCGGTAGTCTGAAAGAAGAACAGCCAATAGAACTCACCGGTAGTTTGAAAGAAGAACAGCCAATAGAACTCACCGGTAGTCTGAAAGAAGAACAGCCAATAGAACTCACCGGTAGTCTGAAAGAAGAACAGCCAATAGAACTCACCGGTAGTCTGAAAGAAGAACAGCCAATAGAACTCACCGGTAGTCTGAAAGAAGAACAGCCAATAGAACTCACCGGTAGTCTGAAAGAAGAACAGCCAATAGAACTCACCGGTAGTCTGAAAGAAGAACAGCCAATAGAACTCACCGGTAGTCTGAAAGAAGAACAGCCAATAGAACTCACCGGTAGTTTGAAAGAAGAACAGCCAATATAACTCACCGGTAGTCTGAAAGAAGAACAGCCAATAGAACTCACCGGTAGTCTGAAAGAAGAACAGCCAATAGAACTCACCGGTAGTCTGAAAGAAGAAAAGCCAATAGAACTCACCGGTAGTTTGAAAGAAGAGTGAACGTGTGATGGCAGTAGGCTAAAGCAGTTATTTATTCAGACACAGAACCATTCAATCTTCCTGAAGAGAACTGAAAGATGTCTGCATCTTATTGTAATCCTATCTAATTGTAGTCCTATATTATTGTAGTCCTATAGTATATTATTGTAGTCCTATAGTATATTATTGTAGTCCTATATTATTGTAGTCCTATATTATTGTAGTCCTATAGTATATTATTGTAGTCCTATATTATTGTAGTCCTATATTATTGTAGTCCTGTCTAATTGTAGTCCTGTCTAATTGTAGTCCTATCTAATTGTAGTCATATCTAATTGTAGTCCTATATTATTGTAGTCCTATATTATTGTAGTCCTATATTATTGTAGTCCTATATTATATTATTGTAGTCCTATATTATATTATTGTAGTCCTATAGTATATTATTGTAGTCCTATAGTATATTATTGTAGTCCTATAGTATATTATTGTAGTCCTATATTATATTATTGTAGTCCTATATTATATTATTGTAGTCCTATATTATTGTAGTCCTATATTATTGTAGTCCTACAGTATATTATTGTAGTCCTATATTATTGTAGTCCTATAGTATATTATTGTAGTCCTATATTATTGAAGAATGTCATTTGGGGAAATATTATGAAAGGGCGCATATGCATCAGCCTACTAATTACACAGATAGGACCTTATATGTTTAAATATTCAAATTGAATTGGCTAGCCTATACTTTGTATGGCGCATGTGCTGCACCAGAATCACGTTATCTCCCTGCTTTATCATGGTTTGAACGATGTGCGTAATTCCAGTCTATATAACACAGATTATTACAGTACAGTAATACAGTTCACACTCAAAAAAGATTAGCCTACTGGAGCGAGTTTCATTTATCTACCCAAGAGAGCATATAGCTAGCTACATCTATGGGCTTTTATGTTCTTCTGTCGTGGGTAATGTGCAGAAGCCTATGTCATATATGTATTGGATAATGGTACAATCATTTGGGCTTTTTTGGGCTTGGGCTCATTAAATGTCTTATTGTATGGCTCATTAAATGTCTTTAATGTAGGGATCATTAAATGTCTTTAATGTAGGGCTCATCAAATGTCTTTAATGTAGGGCTCATTAAATGTCTTTAATGTAGGGCTCATCAAATGTCTTTAATGTAGGGCTCAGTAAATGTCTTTAATGTATGGCTCATTAAATGGCTTTAATGTATGGCTCATTAAATGTCTTTAATGTAGGGCTCATTAAATGTATTTAATGAATGGCTCATTAAATGTCTTTAACGTAGGGATCATTAAATGTCTTTAATGTAGGGCTCATTAAATGTATTTAATGTATGGCTCATAAGGCTCAGGTAGCATCAGGTTTGAATTTTTTATCAAAGCTGTAATCAAATCCAGACATAGGCCTATGTACGTATATGCTTTATAATGCTTTTGTCACGTTCGTCGTAGTGAGGAGACCAAAGCACAGCGTGATGTGAATACATACTTTTAATGTAAGGCGAATGAACACGAAGAACACTAAACAAACTAACAAAATAATAAAACGAACGTGAACGCTATAAACAATGAGTGCAGACATGCAACTTCACATAGACAATAACCCACAAACCAAACTGGAAAATGGCAACCTAAATAGGATCCCCAATCAGAGACAACGATAAACAGCTGCCTCTGATTGGGAACCAATCTAGGCCACCATAGACCTACATATGTCTAGACTAGACTAGACACACCTAGACATACAAAAAACCCTAGATAAGACAAAAACACACATACCACCCTCGTCACACCCTGACCTAACCAAAATAATAAAGGAAACAAAGAATACTAAGGTCAGGGCGTGACAATACACCCCCCCCCCCCCCCCAAAGGTGCGGACTCCGGCCGCAAAAACCTGACTCTAAAGTGGAGGGTCCGGGTGGGCCTTTTTCACGGCGCCGGCTCGGGTGCGGGACGTGGACCCCGCTCCACCTCAGTCTTGGCCCACTTAGGTCTTCCACTGGACGGAAGGGCGCCTCCTGACTGACGGGCGGCTCTGGCAGCTCCTGACTGACGGGCGGCTCTGGCAGCTCCTGACTGACGGGCGGCTCTGGCAGCTCCTGACTGACGGGCGGCTCTGGCAGCTCCTGACTGACGGGCGGCTCTGGCAGCTCCTGACTGACGGGCGGCTCTGGCAGCTCCTGACTGACGGGCGGCTCTGGCAGCTCCTGACTGACGGGCGGCTCTGGCAGCTCCTGACTGACGGGCGGCTCTGGCAGCTCCTGACTGTCGAGGCGCACTGTAGGCCTGGTGCGTTGTGCCAGAACTGGTGGTACCGAGCTGGGAACACGCACCTCAGGGCGAGTGCGGGGAGGAGGAACAGGGCATACTGGACCCTGGAGGCGCACTGTAGGCCTGGTGCGTGGTGCCGGAACTGGTGGTACCGGGCTGATTACACGCACCTCAGGGCGAGTGCGGGAGGAGAAGCAGGATACACGGGACCGTGGAGACGCACTGGAGGTCTGGAGTTTATAGCTGACACAACCCGTCCTGGCTGGATGTTTATATTCGCCCTGCAAATGCAGGGCGCTGGCACAGGACGTACTGGGCTGTGCAGACTCACCGGAGACACAGTACGCAAAACCGGCGCAGGATATCCTGGTCCAAGGAGGTACACTGGGGACCAGGATCGCTGAGCCGGCACCCTCCTTCCTGGCTGGATGCTCATTCTAGCCCGGCCAATGCGAGGAGCTGGAATAGAGCACACCGGGGCTAGAATAGCGCACTGGAGACATCGTACTAGCCGCGTACCTTTATATCGTCGCCGTTCCTCCATTCTCCTGTATCCCTCCTCGTTCCATTGAATCCCAGGCGGGCTCTGGCACTCTCCCTGGATCGATCGACCACCTCTCTATCTCCTCCCAGGTTGTTACCCACTCATCCTTCTCCCGGGTCCATTTTTCCACCAAGTGCTGTTCCTCCCTTTCACGCTGCTTGGACCTTGTTTGGTGGGTTATTCTGTCACGTTCGTCGTAGTGAGGAGACCAAAGCGCAGTGTGATGTGAATACATACTTTTAATGTAAGACGAATGAACACGAAGAACACTAAACAAACGAACAAAATAATAAAACGAACGTGAACGCTATAAACAATGAGTGCAGACATCACTTCACATAGACAATAACCCACAAAACAAACTGGAAAATGGCAACCTAAATAGGATCCCCAATCAGAGACAACGATAAACAGCTGCCTCTGATTGGGAACCAATCTAGGCCACCATAGACCTACATATGTCTAGACTAGACACACACACCTAGACATACAAAAAACCCTAGATAAGACAAAACACACATACCACCCTCGTCACACCCTGACCTAACCAAAATAATAAAGAAAAAAAAGAATACTAAGGTCAGGGCGTGACAGCTTTTGAATGCCACTTACGGTTTTGGAGGGAAATACCAGGTTACCCAGGAGAAAAGTGATTTGCCCTTGGGATGGAACATTTCTAAAATACCCGGAAAATATTCAACCCTGATAGGGATCTACATCGAACCCAAAGGGGTTCTACCTGGAACCAAAGGGGTTCTACCTGGAACCAAAGGGGTTCTACCTGGAACCAAAGGGGTTCTACCTGGAACCAAAGGGGTTCTACTTGGAACCAAAGGGGTTCTACCTGGAACCAAGGGGGTTCTACCTGGAACCAAGTGGGTTCTACCTGGAACCAAAGGGGTTCTACCTGGAACCAAATGGGTTCTACCTGGAACCAAAACAGGTTCTTCAACGGGTTCTCCTATAGGGACAGCCAAAGAACCCCTTTATGTTCGAGATAGCACAATTTTTTCTAAGAGTGTAGCTAAGTGTCTACAGTGGTAGAATGAAGTCTAGTACTGTAATGATGAATGCAGAAAGGCTGCTTTAATCTTTATGAAATTAGAATCCAATCCCTCATAACTTTAACAATGTCTACATCAATATTGCCATAGCGCTGTTTAACATTTCACTGACTGATGCAGAGTTTGCAGTTTTGTCAGCCAAGCCGGGTCGGCGTTGAGCCGGTGCTAAAGCTGAGGTCAGCACAGAGAACACACACACACACACACACACACACACACACACACACACACACACACACACACACACACACACACACACACACACACACACACACACACACACAGGCAGACAGGTCGCGGGATCTGTGGATAGATTCTACTGTATTTCAGTGGCGGTCGGAGCCACATCATTAGCATATAAACATTGTTAATGACCTTGTCATTTACACAACTTAATTACAGCAGCCCTCTGCTACCAGAGTCCCTTCCACAGCACATCTCCCATATGAATTATACATCACTATGGCGACACAGGGATATCACTATGGTAAGACAGTGATATCAGACACTATGATAACACAGGGAATTCACTATGGTGATACAAGGATATCACTATGGCGGCACAGGGATATCACTATGGTGACACGGGGATATCACTATGGTGACACGGGGATATCACTATGGTGACACGGGGATATCACTATTGTAACACGGGGATATCACTATGGTGATACAGGGATATCACTATGGTAACACGGGGATATCACTATGGTGACACAGGGATATCACTATGGTAACACGGGGATATCACTATGCTGACACAGGGATATCACTATGGTAACACGGGGATATCACTATGCTGACACAGGGATATCACTATTGTAACACGGGGATATCACTATGGTGACACGGGGATATCACTATTGTAACACGGGGATATCACTATGGTGACACAGGGATATCACTATGGTAACACAGGGATATCACTATGCTGACACAGGGATATCACTATGGTAACACGGGGATATCACTATGGTGACACGGGGATATCACTATGGTAACACGGGGATATCACTATGGTGACACGGGGATATCACTATTGTAACACGGGGATATCACTATGGTAACACGGGGATATCACTATGGTGACACGGGGATATCACTATTGTATTACGGGGATATCACTATGGTGATACAGGGAATTCACTATGGTGACACGGGGATATCACTATGGTAACACAGGGATATCAATCACTATGATAACACAGGGATATCACTATGTTATGGGCTCCCGGTGGCTCCCGGGTGAAGCAGCGGTCTAAGGCACTGCATCTCAGTGCAAGAGGGGTCACTACAGTCCCTGGTTCAAATTCAGACTGCATCACATCCGGCCGTGATCGGGACTCCCATAGGGCGAGGCACAATTGGCCCAGCGTCGTCCGGGTTTGGCCGGTGTAGGCCGTCATTGTAAATAATAATTTGTTCTTAACTGACTTGCCTAGTTAAATAAAGGTAAAATAAAATAAAAAATAAATGTTGGTAAGACAAGAATATCAGACACTATGGTAACACATGGATATCACTATGGTGACACATGGATATCACTATGGTGACACATGGATATCACTATGGTAACACATGGATATCACTATGGTAACACATGGATATCACTATGGTAACACATAAATCACATACATTTCTATAAATAACTGGGTGAACATCTAAACGCGTTTGAACTCTCTTAATGCAGTCAACATCATTTTGACACGCATTGCGTTGACAAATCCATTTTTCTTTGAATAATGAAGTGTAAAACAACGTCCCGTCTCATGCCTCCCTCCCCAACAGGGATTAAAACGGCATTACGAGCCCCAGAATAAAACATCAAGTCCGTATGTTCCTTTAATGAGACTGATTTACATGGAAATCCCTGGTAATAGACTAAAAGCCTTGGTGTTTTATTCAACAGAGAGCTAATAGAAAGCTTGAGAGACCCCTTACGTTGTCTCTCACAGACCCCCCTTACGTTGTCTCTCACAGACCCCCCTTACGTTGTCTCTCACAGACCCCCCTTACGTTGTCTCTCACATACCCCCCTTACGTTGTCTCTCACAGACCCCCTTACGTTGTCTCTCACAGACCCCCCTTACGTTGTCTCTCACAGACCCCCCTTACGTTGTCTCTCACAGACCCCCCTTACGTTGTCTCTCACAGACCCCCCGTACGTTGTCTCTCACAGACCCCCCTTACGTTGTCTCTCACAGACCCCCCTTACGTTGTCTCTCACAGACCCCCCTTACGTTGTCTCTCACAGACCCCCTTACGTTGTCTCTCACAGACCCCCCTTACGTTGTCTCTTACAGACCCCCCTTACGTTGTCTCTCACAGACCCCCCTTACGTTGTCTCTCACAGACCCCCCTTACGTTGTCTCTCACAGACCCCCCTTACGTTGTCTCTCGCAGACCCCCCTTACGTTGTCTCTCACAGACCCCCTTACGTTGTCTCTCACAGACCCCCCTTACGTTGTCTCTCAAAGACCCCCCTTACGTTGTCTCTCACAGACCCCCCTTACGTTGTCTCTCACAGACCCCCCTTACGTTGTCTCTTACAAACCCCCCTTACGTTGTCTCTCACAGACCCCCCTTACATTGTCTCTCACAGACCCCCCTTAAGTTGTCTCTCACAGACCCCCCTTACGTTGTCTCTTACAGACCCCCCTTACGTTGTCTCTCACAGACCCCCCTTACGTTGTCTCTCACAGACACCCCGTACGTTGTCTCTCACAGACCCCCCTTACATTGTCTCGCACAGACCCCCCTTACGTTGTCTCTCACAGACCCCCCTTACGTTGTCTCTCACAGACCCCCCGTACGTTGTCTCTTACAGACCCCACTTATGTTGTCTCTCACAGAGACAGAACACAGTGGGCCCTACTCTACAACAGAGACAGAACACAGTGAAGGGCCCTACTCTACAACAGAGACAGAACACAGTGAAGGGCCCTACTCTACAACAGAGACAGGGCACTGTGAAGGGCCCTACACTACAACAGAGACAGAACACAGTGAAGGGCCCTACTCTACCACAGAGACAGAACACAGTGAAGGGAAGGGCCCTACTCTACCACAGAGACAGAACACAGTGGGCCCTACTCTACAACAGAGACAGAACACAGTGAAGGGCCCTACTCTACAACAGAGACAGAACACAGTGAAGGGCCCTACTCTACAACAGAGACAGGACACTGTGAAGGGCCCTACTCTACCACAGAGACAGAACACAGTGAGGGGCCCTACTCTACCACAGAGACAGAACACGGTGAAGGGCCCTACTCTACCACAGAGACAGAACACGGTGAAGGGCCCTACTCTACCACAGAGACAGAACACAGTGAAGGGCCCTACTCTACCACAGAGACAGAACACAGTGAAGGGCCCTACTCTACCACAAAGACAGAACACGGTGAAGGGAAGGGCCCTACTCTACCACAGAGACAGAACACAGTGAAGGGCCCTACTCTACCACAGAGACAGAACACGGTGAAGGGCCCTACTCTACCACAGAGACAGGACACAGTGAAGGGCCCTACTCTACAACAGAGACAGAACACAGTGAAGGGCCCTTCTCTACCACAGAGACAGAACACGGTGAAGGGCCCTACTCTACCACAGAGACAGAACACAGTGAGGGGCCCTACTCTACCACAGAGACAGAACACAGTGAAGGGCCCTACTCTACCACAAAGACAGAACACAGTGAAGGGAAGGGCCCTACTCTACCACAGAGACAGAACACAGTGAAGGGCCCTACTCTACCACAGAGACAGAACACAGTGAAGGGCCCTACTCTACCACAGAAACAGAACACGGTGAAGGGCCCTACTCTACCACAGAGACAGAACACAGTGAGGGGCCCTACTCTACCACAGAGACAGAACACAGTGAAGGGCCCTACTCTACCACAGAGACAGAACACAGTGAAGGGCCCTGCTCTACCAAAGAGACAGAACACAGTGAAGGACCCTACTCTACCACAGAGACAGAACACAGTGAAGGGCCCTACTCTACAACAGAGACAGAACACAGTGAAGGGCCCTACTCTACAACAGAGACAGAACACAGTGAAGGGCCCTACTCTACCACAGAGACAGAACACGGTGAGGGGCCCTACTCTACCACAGAGACAGAACACAGTGAAGGGCCCTACTCTACCACAGAGACAGAACACAGTGAAGGGCCCTACTCTACCACAGAGACAGAACACAGTGAAGGGCCCTACTCTACCACAGAGACAGAATACAGTGAAGGGCCCTACTCTACCACAGAGACAGAACACAGTGAAGGGCCCCTACTCTACCACAGAGACAGAACACAGTGAAGGGCCCTACTCTACAACAGAGACAGAACACAGTGAAGGGCCCTACTCTACCACAGAGACAGAACACAGTGAAGGGCCCTACTCTACCACAGAGACAGAACACGGTGAAGGGGCCTACTCTACCACAGAGACAGAACACAGTGAAGGGCCCTACTCTACCACAGAGACAGAACACAGTGAAGGGCCCTACTCTACAACAGAGACAGAACACAGTGAAGGGAAGGGCCCTACTCTACCACAGAGACAGAACACAGTGAAGGGCCCTACTCTACCACAGAGACAGAATACAGTGAGGGGCCCTACTCTACCACAGAGACAGAACACAGTGGGCCCTACTCTACAACAGAGACAGAACACAGTGAAGGGCCCTACTCTACCACAGAGACAGAACACAGTGAAGGGCCCTACTCTACAACAGAGACAGAACACAGTGAAGGGCCCTACTCTACCACAGAGACAGAACACAGTGAAGGGAAGGGCCCTACTCTACCACAGAGACAGGACACTGTGAAGGGCCCTACTCTACCACAGAGACAGAACACAGTGAAGGGCCCTACTCTACCACAGAGACAGAACACGGTGAAGGGGCCTACTCTACCACAGAGACAGAACACAGTGAAGGGCCCTACTCTACCACAGAGACAGAACACAGTGAAGGGCCCTACTCTACAACAGAGACAGAACACAGTGAAGGGAAGGGCCCTACTCTACCACAGAGACAGAACACAGTGAAGGGCCCTACTCTACCACAGAGACAGAATACAGTGAGGGGCCCTACTCTACCACAGAGACAGAACACAGTGGGCCCTACTCTACAACAGAGACAGAACACAGTGAAGGGCCCTACTCTACCACAGAGACAGAACACAGTGAAGGGCCCTACTCTACAACAGAGACAGAACACAGTGAAGGGCCCTACTCTACCACAGAGACAGAACACAGTGAAGGGAAGGGCCCTACTCTACCACAGAGACAGGACACTGTGAAGGGCCCTACTCTACCACAGAGACAGAACACAGTGAAGGGCCCTACTCTACCACAGAGACAGAACACAGTGAAGGGAAGGGCCCTACTCTACCACAGAGACAGAACACAGTGAAGGGCCCTACTCTACCACAGAGACAGGACACAGTGAAGGGCCCTACTCTACAACAGAGACAGAACACAGTGAAGGGCCCTACTCTACCACAGAGACAGAACACGGTGAAGGGCCCTACTCTACCACAGAGACAGAACACGTTGAAGGGCCCTACTCTACCACAGAGACAGAACACGGTGAAGGGCCCTACTCTACCACAGAGACAGAACACAGTGAGGGGCCCTACTCTACCACAGAGACAGAACACAGTGAAGGGCCCTACTCTACCACAGAGACAGAACACAGTGAGGGGCCCTACTCTACCACAGAGACAGAACACAGTGAAGGGCCCTACTCTACCACAGAGACAGAACACAGTGAAGGGCCCTACTCTACCAAAGAGACAGAACACAGTGAAGGGCCCTACTCTACAACAGAGACTGAACACAGTGAAGGGCCCTGCTCTACCAAAGAGACAGAACACAGTGAAGGGCCCTGCTCTACCAAAGAGACAGAACACAGTGAAGGGCCCTACTCTACCACAGAGACAGAACACAGTGAAGGGCCCTACTCTACAACAGAGACAGAACACAGTGAAGGGCCCTACTCTACCACAGAGACAGAACACAGTGAAGGGCCCTACTCTACCACAGAGACAGAACACAGTGAAGGGCCCTACTCTACCACAGAGACAGAACACAGTGAAGGGCCCTACTCTACCACAGAGACAGAACACAGTGAAGGGCCCTACTCTACAACAGAGACAGAACACAGTGAAGGGCCCTACTCTACCACAGAGACAGAACACGGTGAAGGGCCCTACTCTACCACAGAGACAGAACACGGTGAAGGGCCCTACTCTACCACAGAGACAGAACACGGTGAAGGGCCCTACTCTACCACAGAGACAGAACACGGTGAAGGGCCCTACTCTACCACAGAGACAGAACACGGTGAAGGGCCCTACTCTACCACAGAGACAGAACACAGTGAGGGGCCCTACTCTACCACAGAGACAGAACACAGTGAAGGGCCCTACTCTACAACAGAGACAGAACACAGTGAAGGGCCCTACTCTACCACAGAGACAGAACACAGTGAGGGGCCCTACTCTACCACAGAGACAGAACACGGTGAAGGGCCCTACTCTACAACAGAAACAGAACACGGTGAAGGGCCCTACTCTACCACAGAGACAGAACACAGTGAGGGGCCCTACTCTACCACAGAGACAGAACACAGTGAAGGGCCCTACTCTACAACAGAGACAGAACACAGTGAAGGGCCCTACTCTACCACAGAGACAGAACACAGTGAGGGGCCCTACTCTACCACAGAGACAGAACACGGTGAAGGGCCCTACTCTACCACAGAGACAGAACACGGTGAATGGCCCTACTCTACCACAGAGACAGAACACGGTGAAGGGCCCTACTCTACCACAGAGACAGAACACGGTGAAGGGCCCTACTCTACCACAGAGACAGAACACGGTGAATGGCCCTACTCTACCACAGAGACAGAACACAGTGAGGGGCCCTACTCTACCACAGAGACAGAACACAGTGAAGGGCCCTACTCTACCACAGAGACAGAACACAGTGAAGGGCCCTGCTCTACCAAAGAGACAGAACACAGTGAAGGGCCCTACTCTACCAAAGAGACAGAACACAGTGAAGGGCCCTGCTCTACCAAAGAGACAGAACACAGTGAATGACCCTACTCTACCACAGAGACAGAACACAGTGAAGGGCCCTACTCTACAACAGAGACAGAACACAGTGAAGGGCCCTACTCTACAACAGAGACAGAACACAGTGAAGGGCCCTACTCTACAACAGAGACAGAACACAGTGAAGGGCCCTACTCTACCACAGAGACAGAACACAGTGAAGGGTCCTACTCTACCACAGAGACAGAACACAGTGAAGGGCCCTACTCTACAACAGAGACAGAACACAGTGAAGGGCCCTACTCTACCACAGAGACAGAACACGGTGAAGGGCCCTACTCTACCACAGAGACAGAACACAGTGAGGGGCCCTACTCTACCACAGAGACAGAACACAGTGACGGGCCCTACTCTACAACAGAGACAGAACACAGTGAAGGGCCCTACTCTACCACAGAGACAGAACACAGTGAGGGGCCCTACTCTACCACAGAGACAGAACACGGTGAAGGGCCCTACTCTACCACAGAGACAGAACACAGTGAGGGGCCCTACTCTACCACAGAGACAGAACACGGTGAAGGGCCCTACTCTACCACAGAGACAGAACACGGTGAATGGCCCTACTCTACCACAGAGACAGAACACGGTGAAGAGCCCTACTCTACCACAGAGACAGAACACGGTGAAGGGCCCTACTCTACCACAGAGACAGAACACGGTGAATGGCCCTACTCTACCACAGAGACAGAACACAGTGAGGGGCCCTACTCTACCACAGAGACAGAACACAGTGAAGGGCCCTACTCTACCACAGAGACAGAACACAGTGAAGGGCCCTGCTCTACCAAAGAGACAGAACACAGTGAAGGGCCCTACTCTACCAAAGAGACAGAACACAGTGAAGGGCCCTGCTCTACCAAAGAGACAGAACACAGTGAATGACCCTACTCTACCACAGAGACAGAACACAGTGAAGGGCCCTACTCTACAACAGAGACAGAACACAGTGAAGGGCCCTACTCTACAACAGAGACAGAACACAGTGAAGGGCCCTACTCTACAACAGAGACAGAACACAGTGAAGGGCCCTACTCTACCACAGAGACAGAACACAGTGAAGGGTCCTACTCTACCACAGAGACAGAACACAGTGAAGGGCCCTACTCTACAACAGAGACAGAACACAGTGAAGGGCCCTACTCTACCACAGAGACAGAACACAGTGAAGGGCCCTACTCTACCACAGAGACAGAACACAGTGAAGGGCCCTACTCTACCACAGAGACAGAACACAGTGAAGGGCCCTACTCTACCACAGAGACAGAACACAGTGAAGGGCCCTACTCTACCACAGAGACAGAATACAGTGAAGGGCCCTACTCTACAACAGAGACAGAACACAGTGAAGGGCCCTACTCTACAACAGAGACAGAACACAGTGAAGGGCCCTACTCTACCACAGAGACAGAACACAGTGAAGGGCCCTACTCTACCACAGAGACAGAATACAGTGAAGGGCCCTACTCTACAACAGAGACAGAACACAGTGAAGGGCCCTACTCTACCACAGAGACAGAACACAGTGAAGGGCCCTACTCTACAACAGAGACAGAACACAGTGAAGGGCCCTACTCTACAACAGAGACAGAACACAGTGAGGGGCCCTACTCTACCACAGAGACAGAACACAGTGAGGGGCCCTACTCTACCACAGAGACAGAACACAGTGAAGGGCCCTACTCTACCACAGAGACAGAACACAGTGAAGGGCCCTACTCTACCACAGAGACAGAATACAGTGAAGGGCCCTACTCTACCACAGAGACAGAACACAGTGAAGGGCCCTACTCTACAACAGAGACAGGACACTGTGAAGGGCCCTACTCTACCACAGAGACAGAACACAGTGAGGGGCCCTACTCTACCACAGAGACAGAACACAGTGAAGGGCCCTACTCTACCAAAGAGACAGAACACAGTGAAGGGCCCTACTCTACCACAGAGACAGAACACAGTGAAGGGCCCTACTCTACCACAGAGACAGAACACGGTGAAGGGGCCTACTCTACCACAGACACAGAACACGGTGAAGGGCCCTACTCTACCACAGAGACAGAACACAGTGAGGGGCCCTACTCTACCACAGAGACAGAACACGGTGAAGGGCCCTACTCTACCACAGAGACAGAACACGGTGAAGGGCCCTACTCTACCACAGAGACAGAACACAGTGAAGGGCCCTACTCTACCACAGAGACAGAACACAGTGAAGGGCCCTACTCTACCACAGAGACAGAACACAGTGAAGGGAAGGGCCCTACTCTACCACAGAGACAGAACACAGTGAAGGGCCCTACTCTACCACAGAGACAGAACACAGTGAAGGGCCCTACTCTACCACAGAGACAGAACACAGTGAAGGGTCCTACTCTACCACAGAGACAGAACACAGTGAAGGGCCCTACTCTACAACAGAGACAGAACACAGTGAAGGGCCCTACTCTACCACAGAGACAGAACACAGTGAAGGGCCCTACTCTACCACAGAGACAGAACACAGTGAAGGGCCCTACTCTACCACAGAGACAGAACACAGTGAAGGGCCCTACTCTACCACAGAGACAGAACACAGTGAAGGGCCCTACTCTACCACAGAGACAGAATACAGTGAAGGGCCCTACTCTACAACAGAGACAGAACACAGTGAAGGGCCCTACTCTACAACAGAGACAGAACACAGTGAAGGGCCCTACTCTACCACAGAGACAGAACACAGTGAAGGGCCCTACTCTACCACAGAGACAGAATACAGTGAAGGGCCCTACTCTACAACAGAGACAGAACACAGTGAAGGGCCCTACTCTACCACAGAGACAGAACACAGTGAAGGGCCCTACTCTACAACAGAGACAGAACACAGTGAAGGGCCCTACTCTACAACAGAGACAGAACACAGTGAGGGGCCCTACTCTACCACAGAGACAGAACACAGTGAGGGGCCCTACTCTACCACAGAGACAGAACACAGTGAAGGGCCCTACTCTACCACAGAGACAGAACACAGTGAAGGGCCCTACTCTACCACAGAGACAGAATACAGTGAAGGGCCCTACTCTACCACAGAGACAGAACACAGTGAAGGGCCCTACTCTACAACAGAGACAGGACACTGTGAAGGGCCCTACTCTACCACAGAGACAGAACACAGTGAGGGGCCCTACTCTACCACAGAGACAGAACACAGTGAAGGGCCCTACTCTACCACAGAGACAGAACACAGTGAAGGGCCCTACTCTACCACAGAGACAGAACACAGTGAAGGGCCCTACTCTACCACAGAGACAGAACACGGTGAAGGGGCCTACTCTACCACAGAGACAGAACACGGTGAAGGGCCCTACTCTACCACAGAGACAGAACACAGTGAAGGGCCCTTCTCTACCACAGAGACAGAACACGGTGAAGGGCCCTACTCTACCACAGAGACAGAACACGGTGAAGGGCCCTACTCTAACACAGAGACAGAACACAGTGAAGGGCCCTACTCTAACACAGAGACAGAACACAGTGAAGGGCCCTACTCTACCACAGAGACAGAACACAGTGAAGGGCCCTACTCTACCACAGAGACAGAACACAGTGAAGGGAAGGGCCCTACTCTACCACAGAGACAGAACACAGTGAAGGGCCCTACTCTACAACAGAGACAGAACACAGTGAAGGGCCCTACTCTACAACAGAGACAGAACACAGTGAAGGGCCCTACTCTACAACAGAGACAGAACACAGTGAAGGGCCCTACTCTACAACAGAGACAGAACACAGTGAAGGGCCCTACTCTACCACAGAGACAGAACACAGTGAAGGGCCCTACTCTACAACAGAGACAGGACACTGTGAAGGGCCCTACTCTACCACAGAGACAGAACACAGTGAGGGGCCCTACTCTACCACAGAGACAGAACACGGTGAAGGGCCCTACTCTACCACAGAGACAGAACACAGTGAAGGGCCCTACTCTACCATAGAGACAGAACACAGTGAAGGGAAGGGCCCTACTCTACCACAGAGACCGAACACAGTGAAGGGCCCTACTCTACCACAGAGACAGGACACAGTGAAGGGCCCTACTCTACAACAGAGACAGAACACAGTGAGGGGCCCTACTCTACCAAAGAGACAGAACACAGTGAAGGGCCCTACTCTACAACAGAGACAGGACACTGTGAAGGGCCCTACTCTACCACAGAGACAGAACACAGTGAGGGGCCCTACTCTACCACAGAGACAGAACACAGTGAAGGGCCCTACTCTACCACAAAGACAGAACACAGTGAAGGGCCCTACTCTACAACAGAGACAGGACACTGTGAAGGGCCCTACTCTACCACAGAGACAGAACACAGTGGGCCCTACTCTACAACAGAGACAGAACACAGTGAAGGGCCCTACTCAACAACAGAGACAGAACACAGTGAAGGGCCCTACTCTACAACAGAGACAGGACACTGTGAAGGGCCCTACTCTACAACAGAGACAGGACACTGTGAAGGGCCCTACTCTACAACAGAGACAGAACACAGTGAAGGGCCCCTACTCTACCACAGAGACAGAACACAGTGAGGGGCCCTACTCTACCACAGAGACAGAACACAGTGAAGGGCCCTACTCTACAACAGAGACAGAACACAGTGAAGGGCCCTGCTCTACCAAAGAGACAGAACACAGTGAAGGGCCCTGCTCTACCAAAGAGACAGAACACAGTGAAGGGCCCTACTCTACCACAGAGACAGAACACAGTGAAGGGCCCTACTCTACCACAAAGACAGAACACAGTGAAGGGAAGGGCCCTACTCTACCACAAAGACAGAACACAGTGAAGGGAAGGGCCCTACTC
>NW_024061057.1:0-17052 GCF_016432855.1 Salvelinus namaycush | reverse complement strand
GTCAGGTAGGACGCAATCCAAGCGTGGGCCGCGCCGGAGATGTCCAACTCGGAGAGGGTGGAGAGGAGGATCTGATGGTTCACAGTATCAAAGGCAGCCGATAGGTCTAGAAGGATGAGAGCAGAGGAGAGAGAGTTAGCTTTAGCAGTGCGGAGCGCCTCCGTGACACAGAGAAGAGCAGTCTCAGTTGAATGACTAGTCTTGAAACCTGACTGATTTGGATCAAGAAGGTCATTCTGAGAGAGATAGCAGGAGAGCTGGCCAAGGACGGCACGTTCAAGAGTTTTGGAGAGAAAAGAAAGAAGGGATACTGGTCTGTAGTTGTTGACATCGGAGGGATCGAGTGTAGGTTTTTTCAGAAGGGGTGCAACTCTCGCTCTCTTGAAGACGGAAGGGACGTAGCCAGCGGTCAAGGATGAGTTGATGAGCGAGGTGAGGTAAGGGAGAAGGTCTCCGGAAATGGTCTGGAGAAGAGAGGAGGGGATAGGGTCAAGCGGGCAGGTTGTTGGGCGGCTGGCCGTCACAAGACGCGAGATTTCATCTGGGGAGAGAGGGGAGAAAGAGGTCAAAGCACAGGGTAGGGCAGTGTGAGCAGAACCAGCGGTGTCGTTTGACTTAGCAAACGAGGATCGGATGTCGTCAACCTTCTTTTCAAAATGGTTGACGAAGTCATCCGCAGAGAGGGAGGAGGAGGGGGGGAGGGGGAGGAGGATTCAGGAGGGAGGAGAAGGTGGCAAAGAGCTTCCTAGGGTTAGAGGCAGATGCTTGGAATTTAGAGTGGTAGAAAGTGGCTTTAGCAGCAGAGACAGAAGAGGAAAATGTAGAGAGGAGGGAGTGAAAGGATGCCAGGTCCGCAGGGAGGCGAGTTCTCCTCCATTTCCGCTCGGCTGCCCGGAGCCCTGTTCTGTGAGCTCGCAATGAGTCGTCGAGCCACGGAGCAGGAGGGGAGGACCGAGCCGGCCTGGAGGATAGGGGACATAGAGAGTCAAAGGATGCAGAAAGGGAGGAGAGGAGGGTTGAGGAGGCAGAATCAGGAGATAGGTTGGAGAAGGTTTGAGCAGAGGGAAGAGATGATAGGATGGAAGAGGAGAGAGTAGCGGGGGAGAGAGAGCGAAGGTTGGGACGGCGCGATACCATCCGAGTAGGGGCAGAGTGGGAAGTGTTGGATGAGAGCGAGAGGGAAAAGGATACAAGGTAGTGGTCGGAGACTTGGAGGGGAGTTGCAATGAGATTAGTGGAAGAACAGCATCTAGTAAAGATGAGGTCAAGCGTATTGCCTGCCTTGTGAGTAGGGGGGGAAGGTGAGAGGGTGAGGTCAAAAGAGGAGAGGAGTGGAAAGAGGGAGGCAGAGAGGAATGAGTCAAAGGTAGACGTGGGGAGGTTAAAGTCACCCAGAACTGTGAGAGGTGAGCCATCCTCAGGGAAGGAACTTATCAAGGCGTCAAGCTCATTGATGAACTCTCCAAGGGAACCTGGAGAGCGATAAATGATAAGGATGTTAAGCTTGAAAGGGCTGGTAACTGTGACAGCATGGAATTCAAAGGAGGCGATAGACAGATGGGTCAGGGGAGAAAGAGAGAATGTCCACTTGGGAGAGATGAGGATCCCAGTGCCACCACCCCGCTGACCAGAAGCTCTCGGGGTGTGCGAGAACACGTGGGCAGACGAGGAGAGAGCAGTAGGAGTAGCAGTGTTATCTGTGGTAATCCATGTTTCCGTCAGTGCCAAGAAGTCGAGGGACTGGAGGGAAGCATAGGCTGAGATGAACTCTGCCTTGTTGGCCGCAGATCGGCAGTTCCAGAGGCTGCCGGAGACCTGGAACTCCACGTGGGTCGTGCGCGCTGGGACCACCAGGTTAGGGTGGCAGAGGCCACGCGGTGTGAAGTGTTTGTATGGTCTGTGCAGAGAGGAGAGAACAGGGATAGACAGACACATAGTTGACAGGCTACAGAAGAGGCTACGCTAATGCAAAGGAGATTGGAATGACAAGTGGACTACACGTCTCGAATGTTCAGAAAGTTAAGCTTACGTTGCAAAAATCTTATTGACTAAAATGATTAAAATGATGCAGTACTGCTGGCTGGTGAAGTAGGCTAGCTAGCAGTGGCTGCGTTGTTGACTTTGTTTGAAAGTGTTGCTGGCTAGGTAGCCTCGATAACTGGCTAGGTAACCTCGATAACTGGCTAGATAATTACTCTAAACTACACAATAATCTTAGATACAAGGACAGCAAAGACAACTATGTAGCTAGCTAACACTACACTAATCAAATTGTTCCGTTGTACTGTTTCGGTAGAAGTTGGCTAGCTGGCTAGCTAGCAGTGTTGACAACGTTAGGACGGCGAAAATAGCTGGCTAGCTGACTTTGTTTGAAAGTGGAGCTGGCTAGGTAACCTCGATAACTGGCTAGATAATTACTCTAAACTACACAATTATCTTAGATACAAAGACAGCAAAGACAACTATGTAGCTAGCTAACACTACACTAATCAAATCGTTCCGTTGTACTGTTTCGGTATAAGTTGGCTAGCTGGCTAGCTAGCAGTGTTGACAGCGTTAGGACGGCGAAAATAGCTGGCTAGCTGACTTTATATGATATATCACTTTATATGATGTGTGTGTATTGGATAATGTGGTGTGTATACTATGTGTGTGTATTGGATAATGTGATGTGTATACTATGTGTGTGTATTGGATAATGTGGTGTGTATACTATGTGTGTGTATTAGATAATGTGGTGTGTATACTATGTGTGTATTGGATAATGTGATGTGTATACTATGTGTGTATGATGTGTGTGTATTGGATAATGTGATGTGTATACTATGTGTGTGTGATGTGTGTGTATTGGATAATGTGATGTGTATACTATGTGTGTGTGATGTGTGTGTATTGGATAATGTGATGTGTATACTATGTGTGTGTGATGTGTGTGTGTTGGATAATGTGATGTGTATACTATGTGTGTATGATGTGTGTGTATTGGATAATGTGATGTGTATACTATGTGTGTGTGATGTGTGTGCATTGGATAATGTGATGTGTATACTATGTGTGTGTGATGTGTGTGTATTGGATAATGTGATGTGTATACTATGAGTGTATGATATGTGTGTATTGGATAATGTGATGTGTATACTATGTGTGTGTGATGTGTGTGTCTGCAGGAACATGGAGTGGCTGCAGGGTGGCCACAGCTGTCAGTGAGTCATCGTCCATCCACAGTGATGCCCTGTTCGACCCGGGGCCTGGTACTCCTGATCTGGGTCTGGACCGGGACATCTCTCTGGGCTCTACAGGTCCTGGTCTGGACTGGAACATCTCTCTGGGCTCTACAGGTCCTGGTCTGGACCGGGACATCTCTCTGGGCTCTAAAGGTCCTGGTCTGGACCAGGACATCTCTCTGGGCTCTACAGGTCCTGGTCTGGACATCTCTCTGGGCTCTACAGGTCCTGGTCGGGACATCTCTCTGGACTCTACAGGTCCTGGTCTGGACATCTCTCTGGACTCTACAGGTCCTGGTCTGGGTCGGGACATAGACTCCCTACAGGAGCGGACACATAAAGTATGGACATGATTCAGGAGCAGTGCTTGACTTGGACAGAAAAAAAGTTGGCAGAGGCATATATGTGTGTGTGTTTTAAATCAACAATATTGATGTTTGTCCAATCAGATGATTTCAGTGGAACAATTTGAAAGTTCTGACTACCGTGTTAGAGAGACATTAACAGTAAATAGCTCAACTATAAAACGTATTTCATTTGACACAGTGTTACTGGCGCTCGAGCCCGTCAGGAGTGTTGATATTTGGATCTGAACGTTTCTACGGCGACGCGCTCAGGGAAGGAACATGGCAAGCGCTGTCATGTATGAAGAATGAACACGTACAAGAGGCGTGGATACGTAGTTTTAATGAAGAATAAACACCAACAAGAGGCGTGGATACCTACTGCTCATTATTTAAAGGTCGTAGTATTTTTCGGTCTCATTGTAATGAAAAACAACAATTATTAAAATGCGTTCTTCGTGCGTGACAGTGCTTTCCACTTTAATTCCCTGAGCGCGTCGCCGTAGAAACCATTAGTATCACCTCACCTGTGAGCCCGGTTGCTCCCACTGGTTCCTCGTTACCGTAATTTATCAGGGAGCATCGACCAATCAACGCACCTGGGTGAACATGAGTTGGGCGTGTGCCAAACTCCCGAGGACGCGCGCAGTCAGAATCAACAGACGGATGAATAGACGGAACCTGTAGCTCACAGGCAGATAGCCCAATTAACTCACGGGGAGCTCCAGGTAGACTATAGTTTGATAGGTATCTAGATGAAACACGTGTGTAGGTCATAGCCTACTAATCTTGAGTCCCTTGCCACGTGAGAGGCGCGTTACTTTGCTCCCCCAAATTGACGGATTACCGAGATGCGTGTGCTGATAATGATGAGTTCCGTTATTATTCTCCTCCCGGTCTAACGACACCGTTCCTTTATTCTCCTGTCTGTGTTTGTAGCGTTACAGAATGCATCAGTACGCCAGTCAAGACAAGATTCCGGTAAGTAACTCCGCAAACGGTTGACTTTCTGCTAACTGTTGATTCTGCTCCTGCGTTTGTTTGTTGTGACATGCCAAATCCTTTCCCAGTACGTACGTTTGCAAAACTTTCCATGTGAACTGAAAACATGTTTTTGTCATAGGTGATTTTATGTCGCCTGGCTGGTTATTACTGTAGAGATTGTCCTCCATTTATGCTGTCAAGGAGACCTCTCATCTAAAAGGTCTTGCTGAATTATTTAACCCTACATTACCAGATATGACCTCATCAGTGGGCTCCTACCCTGGTCCTGTATAGATACAGGGTGGTCTCCTACCCTGGTCCTGTATAGATACAGGGTGGTCTCCTACCCTGGTCCTGTATAGATACAGGGTGGTCTCCTACCCTGGTCCTGTATAGATACAGGGTGGTCTCCTACCCTGGTCCTGTATAGATACAGGGTGGTCTCCTACCCTGGTCCTGTATAGATACAGGGTGGTCTCCTACCCTGGTCCTGTATAGATACAGGGTGGTCTCCTACCCTGGTCCTGTATAGATACAGGGTGGTCTCCTACCCTGGTCCTGTATAGATACAGGGTGGTCTCCTACCCTGGTCCTGTATAGATACAGGGTGGTCTCCTACCCTGGTCCTGTATAGATACAGGGTGGTCTCCTACCCTGGTCCTGTATAGATACAGGGTGGTCTCCTACCCTGGTCCTGTATAGATACAGGGTGGTCTCCAACCCTGGTCCTGTATAGATACAGGGTGGTCTCCTACCCTGGTCCTGTATAGATACAGGGTGGTCTCCTACCCTGGTCCTGTATAGATACAGGGTGGTCTCCTACCCTGGTCCTGTATAGATACAGGGTGGTCTCCTACCCTGGTCCTGTATAGATACAGGGTGGTCTCCTACCCTGGTCCTGTATAGATACAGGGTGGTCTCTTACCCTGGTCCTGTATAGATACAGGGTGGTCTCTTACCCTGGTCCTGTATAGATACAGGGTGGTCTCCTACCCTGGTCCTGTATAGATACAGGGTGGGCTCCTACCCTGGCCCTGTATAGATACAGGGTGGTCTCCTACCCTGGCCCTGTATAGATACAGGGTGGTCTCCTACCCTGGCCCTGTATAGATACAGGGTGGTCTCCTACCCTGGTCCTGTATAGATACAGGGTGGTTTCCTACCCTGGTCCTGTATAGATACAGGGTGGTCTCCTACCCTGGTCCTGTATAGATACAGGGTGGTCTCCAACCCTGGTCCTGTATAGATACAGGGTGGTCTCCTACCCTGGTCCTGTATAGATACAGGGTGGTCTCCAACCCTGGTCCTGTATAGATACAGGGTGGTCTCCTACCCTGGTCCTGTATAGATACAGGGTGGTCTCCTGCCCTGGTCCTGTATAGATACAGGGTGGTTTCCAACCCTGGTCCTGTATAGATACAGGGTGGTCTCCTACCCTGGTCCTGTATAGATACAGGGTGGTCTCCTACCCTGGTCCTGTATAGATACAGGGTGGTCTCCAACCCTGGTCCTGTATAGATACAGGGTGGTCTCCTACCCTGGTCCTGTATAGATACAGGGTGGTCTCCTACCCTGGTCCTGTATAGATACAGGGTGGTCTCCTACCCTGGTCCTGTATAGATACAGGGTGGTCTCCAACCCTGGTCCTGTATAGATACAGGGTGGTCTCCTACCCTGGTCCTGTATAGATACAGGGTGGTCTCCTACCCTGGTCCTGTATAGATACAGGGTGGTCTCCTACCCTGGTCCTGTATAGATACAGGGTGGTCTCTTACCCTGGTCCTGTATAGATACAGGGTGGTCTCTTACCCTGGTCCTGTATAGATACAGGGTGGTCTCCTACCCTGGCCCTGTATAGATACAGGGTGGGCTCCTACCCTGGCCCTGTATAGATACAGGGTGGGCTCCTACCCTGGCCCTGTATAGATACAGGGTGGTCTCCTACCCTGGCCCTGTATAGATACAGGGTGGTCTCCTACCCTGGTCCTGTATAGATACAGGGTGGTCTCCTACCCTGGTCCTGTATAGATACAGGGTGGTCTCCTACCCTGGTCCTGTATAGATACAGGGTGGTCTCCTACCCTGGTCCTGTATAGATACAGGGTGGTCTCCAACCCTGGTCCTGTATAGATACAGGGTGGTCTCCTACCCTGGTCCTGTATAGATACAGGGTGGTCTCCAACCCTGGTCCTGTATAGATACAGGGTGGTCTCCTACCCTGGTCCTGTATAGATACAGGGTGGTCTCCTGCCCTGGTCCTGTATAGATACAGGGTGGTTTCCAACCCTGGTCCTGTATAGATACAGGGTGGTCTCCTACCCTGGTCCTGTATAGATACAGGGTGGTCTCCTACCCTGGTCCTGTATAGATACAGGGTGGTCTCCTACCCTGGTCCTGTATAGATCCAGGGTGGTCTCCTACCCTGGTCCTGTATAGATCCAGGGTGGTCTCCTACCCTGGTCCTGTATAGATACAGGGTGGTCTCCAACCCTGGTCCTGTATAGATACAGGGTGGTCTCCTACCCTGGTCCTGTATAGATACAGGGTGGTCTCCTACCCTGGTCCTGTATAGATACAGGGTGGTCTCCTACCCTGGTGCTGTATAGATACAGGGTGGTCTCCTACCCTGGTCCTGTATAGATACAGGGTGGGCTCCTACCCTGGTCCTGTATAGATACAGGGTGGGCTCCTACCCTGGTCCTGTATAGATACAGGGTGGGCTCCTACCCTGGTCCTGTATAGATACAGGGTGGGCTCCTACCCTGGTCCTGTATAGATACAGGGTGGGCTCCTACCCTGGTCCTGTATAGATACAGGGTGGGCTCCTACCCTGGTCCTGTATAGATACAGGGTGGTCTCCTACCCTGGTCCTGTATAGATACAGGGTGGGCTCCTACCCTGGTCCTGTATAGATACAGGGTGGTCTCCAACCCTGGTCCTGTATAGATACAGGGTGGTCTCCTACCCTGGTCCTGTATAGATACAGGGTGGTCTCCTACCCTGGTCCTGTATAGATACAGGGTGGTCTCCAACCCTGGTCCTGTATAGATACAGGGTGGTCTCCTACCCTGGTCCTGTATAGATACAGGGTGGTCTCCAACCCTGGTCCTGTATAGATACAGGGTGGTCTCCTACCCTGGTCCTGTATAGATACAGGGTGGTCTCCTACCCTGGTCCTGTATAGATACAGGGTGGTATCTTACCCTGGTCCTGTATAGATACAGGGTGGTCTCCAACCCTGGTCCTGTATAGATACAGGGTGGTCTCCTACCCTGGTCCTGTATAGATACAGGGTGGTCTCCTACCCTGGTCCTGTATAGATACAGGGTGGTCTCCAACCCTGGTCCTGTATAGATACAGGGTGGTCTCCTACCCTGGTCCTGTATAGATACAGGGTGGTCTCCAACCCTGGTCCTGTATAGATACAGGGTGGTCTCCTACCCTGGTCCTGTATAGATACAGGGTGGTCTCCTACCCTGGTCCTGTATAGATACAGGGTGGTCTCCTACCCTGGTCCTGTATAGATACAGGGTGGTATCCTACCCTGGTCCTGTATAGATACAGGGTGGTCTCTTACCCTGGTCCTGTATAGATACAGGGTGGTCTCCAACCCTGGTCCTGTATAGATACAGGGTGGTTTCCAACCCTGGTCCTGTATAGATACAGGGTGGTCTCCTACCCTGGTCCTGTATAGATACAGGGTGGTCTCCTACCCTGGTCCTGTATAGATACAGGGTGGTCTCCTACCCTGGTCCTGTATAGATACAGGGTGGTCTCCTACCCTGGTCCTGTATAGATACAGGGTGGTCTCCTACCCTGGTCCTGTATAGATACAGGGTGGTCTCCTACCCTGGTCCTGTATAGATACAGGGTGGTCTCCAACCCTGGTCCTGTATAGATACAGGGTGGGCTCCTACCCTGGTCCTGTATAGATACAGGGTGGTCTCCTACCCTGGTCCTGTATAGATACAGGGTGGTCTCCTACCCTGGTCCTGTATAGATACAGGGTGGTCTCCTACCCTGGTCCTGTATAGATACAGGGTGGTCTCCAACCCTGGTCCTGTATAGATACAGGGTGGTCTCCAACCCTGGTCCTGTATAGATACAGGGTGGTCTCCAACCCTGGTCCTGTATAGATACAGGGTGGTCTCCTACCCTGGTCCTGTATAGATACAGGGTGGTCTCCTACCCTGGTCCTGTATAGATACAGGGTGGTCTCCTACCCTGGTCCTGTATAGATACAGGGTGGACTCCTACCCTGGTCCTGTATAGATACAGGGTGGTCTCCTACCCTGGTCCTGTATAGATACAGGGTGATCATCAGTGGTCTCCAACCCTGGTCCTGTATAGATACAGGGTGGTCTCCAACCCTGGTCCTGTATAGATACAGGGTGGTCTCCTACCCTGGTCCTGTATAGATACAGGGTGGTCATCAGTGGTCTCCAACCCTGGTCCTGTAAAGATACAGGGTGGTCTCCTACCCTGGTCCTGTATAGACACAGGGTGGTCTCCTGCCCTGGTCCTGTATAGATACAGGGTGGTCTCCAACCCTGGTCCTGTATAGATACAGGTTGGCCTCCTACCCTGGTCCTGTATAGATACAGGGTGGTCTCCTACCCTGGTCCTGTATAGATACAGGGTGGTCATCAGTGGTCTCCAACCCTGGTCCTGTAAAGATACAGGGTGGTCTCCTACCCTGGTCCTGTATAGACACAGGGTGGTCTCCTGCCCTGGTCCTGTATAGATACAGGGTGGTCTCCAACCCTGGTCCTGTATAGATACAGGGTGGCCTCCTACCCTGGTCCTGTATAGATACAGGGTGGTCTCCTACCCTGGTCCTTTATAGATACAGGGTGGTCTCCTACCCTGGTCCTGTATAGATACAGGGTGGTCTCCTACCCTGGTCCTGTATAGATACAGGGTGGGCTCTTACCCTGGTCCTGTATAGATACAGGGTGGTCTCCTACCCTGGTCCTGTATAGATACAGGGTGGTCTCCTACCCTGGTCCTGTATAGATACAGGGTGGTCTCCTACCCTGGTCCTGTATAGATACAGGGTGGTCTCCTACCCTGGTCCTGTATAGATACAGGGTGGTCTCCTACCCTGGTCCTGTATAGATACAGGGTGGTCTCCTACCCTGGTCCTGTATAGATACAGGGTGGTCTCCAACCCTGGTCCTGTATAGATACAGGGTGGTCTCCTACCCTGGTCCTGTATAGATACAGGGTGGTCTCCTACCCTGGTCCTGTATAGATACAGGGTGGTCTCCTACCCTGGTCCTGTATAGATACAGGGTGGTCTCCTACCCTGGTCCTGTATAGATACAGGGTGGTCTCCTACCCTGGTCCTGTATAGATACAGGGTGGTCTCCTACCCTGGTCCTGTATAGATACAGGGTGGTCATCAGTGGTCTCCTACCCTGGTCCTGTATAGATACAGGGTGGTCTCCTACCCTGGTCCTGTATAGATACAGGGTGGTCTCCTACCCTGGTCCTGTATAGATACAGGGTGGTCTCCTACCCTGGTCCTGTATAGATACAGGGTGGTCTCCTACCCTGGTCCTGTATAGATACAGGGTGGTCTCCAACCCTGGTCCTGTATAGATACAGGGTGGTCTCCTACCCTGGTCCTGTATAGATACAGGGTGGTCTCCTACCCTGGTCCTGTATAGATACAGGGTGGTCTCCTACCCTGGTCCTGTATAGATACAGGGTGGTCTCCTACCCTGGTCCTGTATAGATACAGGGTGGTCTCCTACCCTGGTCCTGTATAGATACAGGGTGGTCTCCTACCCTGGTCCTGTATAGATACAGGGTGGTCTCCAACCCTGGTCCTGTATAGATACAGGGTGGTCTCCAACCCTGGTCCTGTATAGATACAGGGTGGTCTCCAACCCTGGTCCTGTATAGACACAGGGTGGTCTCCTACCCTGGTCCTGTATAGATACAGGGTGGTATCCTACCCTGGTCCTGTATAGATACAGGGTGGTCTCCAACCCTGGTCCTGTATATATACAGGGTGGTCTCCTACCCTGGTCCTGTATAGATACAGGGTGGTCTCCAACCCTGGTCCTGTATAGATACAGGGTGGTCTCCTACCCTGGTCCTGTATAGATACAGGGTGGTCTCTTACCCTGGTCCTGTATAGATACAGGGTGGTCTCTTACCCTGGTCCTGTATAGATACAGGGTGGTCTCCTACCCTGGTCCTGTATAGATACAGGGTGGTCTCCTACCCTGGTCCTGTATAGATACAGGGTGGTCTCCAACCCTGGTCCTGTATAGATACAGGGTGGTATCCTACCCTGGTCCTGTATAGATACAGGGTGGTCTCCAACCCTGGTCCTGTATAGATACAGGGTGGTCTCCTACCCTGGTCCTGTATAGATACAGGGTGATCATCAGTGGTCTCCTACCCTGGTCCTGTATAGATACAGGGTGGTCTCCAACCCTGGTCCTGTATAGATACAGGGTGGTCTCCAACCCTGGTCCTGTATAGATACAGGGTGGTCTCCAACCCTGGTCCTGTATAGATACAGGCCCTGGTCCTGTATAGATACAGGGTGGTCTCCTACCCTGGTCCTGTATAGATACAGGGTGGTGTCCTACCCTGGTCCTGTATAGATACAGGGTGGTGTCCTACCCTGGTCCTGTATAGATACAGGGTGGTCTCCTACCCTGGTCCTGTATAGATACAGGGTGGTCTCCTACCCTGGTCCTGTATAGATACAGGGTGGTCTCCTACCCTGGTCCTGTATAGATACAGGGTGGTCTCCTACCCTGGTCCTGTATAGATACAGGGTGGTCTCCTACCCTGGTCCTGTATAGATACAGGGTGGTCTCCAACCATGGTCCTGTATAGATACAGGGTGGTCTCCAACCCTGGTCCTGTATAGATACAGGGTGGTCTCCAACCCTGGTCCTGTATAGATACAGGGTGGTCTCCTACCCTGGTCCTGTATAGATACAGGGTGGTCTCCTACCCTGGTCCTGTATAGATACAGGGTGGTCTCCTACCCTGGTCCTGTATAGATACAGGGTGGTCTCCTACCCTGGTCCTGTATAGATACAGGGTGGTCTCCTACCCTGGTCCTGTATAGATACAGGGTGGTCTCCTACCCTGGTCCTGTATAGATACAGGGTGGTCTCCTACCCTGGTCCTGTATAGATACAGGGTGGTCTCCTACCCTGGTCCTGTATAGATACAGGGTGGTCTCCTACCCTGGTCCTGTATAGATACAGGGTGGTCTCCTACCCTGGTCCTGTATAGATACAGGGTGGTCTCCTACCCTGGTCCTGTATAGATACAGGGTGGTCTCCTACCCTGGTCCTGTATAGATACAGGGTGGTCTCCTACCCTGGTCCTGTATAGATACAGGGTGGTCTCCTACCCTGGTCCTGTATAGATACAGGGTGGTCTCCAACCCTGGTCCTGTATAGATACAGGGTGGTCTCCAACCCTGGTCCTGTATAGATACAGGGTGGTCTCCAGCCCTGGTCCTGTATAGATACAGGGTGGTCTCCTGCCCTGGTCCTGTATAGATACAGGGTGGTCTCCTGCCCTGGTCCTGTATAGATACAGGGTGGTCTCCTGCCCTGGTCCTGTATAGATACAGGGTGGTCTCCTACCCTGGTCCTGTATAGATACAGGGTGGTCTCCTACACTGGTCCTGTATAGATACAGGGTGGTCTCCAACCCTGGTCCTGTATAGATACAGGGTGGTCTCCTACCCTGGTCCTGTATAATTACAGGGTGGTCTCCTACCCTGGTCCTGTATAGATACAGGGTGGTCTCCTACCCTGGTCCTGTATAGATACAGGGTGGTCTCCTACCCTGGTCCTGTATAGATACAGGGTGGTCTCCTACCCTGGTCCTGTATAGATACAGGGTGGTCTCCTACCCTGGTCCTGTATAGATACAGGGTGGTCTCCAACCCTGGTCCTGTATAGATACAGGGTGGTCTCCTACCCCGGTCCTGTATAGATACAGGGTGGTCTCCTACCCCGGTCCTGTATAGATACAGGGTGGTCTACTACCCCGGTCCTGTATAGATACAGGGTGGTCTCCTACCCCGGTCCTGTATAGATACAGGGTGGTCTCCTACCCCGGTCCTGTATAGATACAGGGTGGTCTCCTACCCCGGTCCTGTATAGATACAGGGTGGTCTCCTACCCCGGTCCTGTATAGATACAGGGTGGTCTCCTACCCTGGTCCTGTATAGATACAGGGTGATCATCAGTGGTCTCCAACCCTGGTCCTGTATAGATACAGGGTGGTCTCCAACCCTGGTCCTGTATAGATACAGGGTGGTCTCCAACCCTGGTCCTGTATAGATACAGGGTGGTCTCCAACCCTGGTCCTGTATAGATACAGGGTGGTCTCCAACCCTGGTCCTGTATAGATACAGGCCCTGGTCCTGTATAGATACAGGGTGGTCTCCTACCCTGGTCCTGTATAGATACAGGGTGGTGTCCTACCCTGGTCCTGTATAGATACAGGGTGGTCTCCTACCCTGGTCCTGTATAGATACAGGGTGGTCTCCTACCCTGGTCCTGTATAGATACAGGGTGGTCTCCTACCCTGGTCCTGTATAGATACAGGGTGGTCTCCAACCCTGGTCCTGTATAGATACAGGGTGGTCTCCTACCCTGGTCCTGTATAGATACAGGGTGGTCTCCTACCCTGGTCCTGTATAGATACAGGGTGGTCTCCTACCCTGGTCCTGTATAGATACAGGGTGGTCTCCTACCCTGGTCCTGTATAGATACAGGGTGGTCTCCTACCCTGGTCCTGTATAGATACAGGGTGGTCTCCTACCCTGGTCCTGTATAGATACAGGGTGGTCTCCTACCCTGGTCCTGTATAGATACAGGGTGGTCTCCTACCCTGGTCCTGTATAGATACAGGGTGGTCTCCTACCCTGGTCCTGTATAGATACAGGGTGGTCTCCTACCCTGGTCCTGTATAGATACAGGGTGGTCTCCTACCCTGGTCCTGTATAGATACAGGGTGGTCTCCTACCCTGGTCCTGTATAGATACAGGGTGGTCTCCTACCCTGGTCCTGTATAGATACAGGGTGGTCTCCTACCCTGGTCCTGTATAGATACAGGGTGGTCTCCTACCCTGGTCCTGTATAGATACAGGGTGGTCTCCTACCCTGGTCCTGTATAGATACAGGGTGGTCTCCTACCCTGGTCCTGTATAGATACAGGGTGGTCTCCTACCCTGGTCCTGTATAGATACAGGGTGGTCTCCAACCCTGGTCCTGTATAGATACAGGGTGGTCTCCTACCCTGGTCCTGTATAGACTACAGGGTGGTCTCCTACCCTGGTCCTGTATAGATACAGGGTGGTCTCCAACCCTGGTCCTGTATAGATACAGGGTGGTCTCCTACCCTGGTCCTGTATAGATACAGGGTGGTCTCCTACCCTGGTCCTGTATAGATACAGGGTGGTCTCCTACCCTGGTCCTGTATAGATACAGGGTGGTCTCCTACCCTGGTCCTGTATAGATACAGGGTGGTCTCCTACCCTGGTCCTGTATAGATACAGGGTGGGCTCCTACCCTGGTCCTGTATAGATACAGGGTGGTCTCCTACCCTGGTCCTGTATAGATACAGGGTGGTCTCCTAACCTGGTCCTGTATAGATACAGGGTGGTCTCCAACCCTGGTCCTGTATAGATACAGGGTGGTCATCAGTGGTCTCCTACCCTGGTCCTGTATAGATACAGGGTGGTCTCCTACCCTGGTCCTGTATAGATACAGGGTGGTCTCCTACCCTGGTCCTGTATAGATACAGGGTGGTCTCCTACCCTGGTCCTGTATAGATACAGGGTGGTCTCCTACCCTGGTCCTGTATAGATACAGGGTGGTCTCCTACCCTGGTCCTGTATAGATACAGGGTGGTCTCCAACCCTGGTCCTGTATAGATACAGGGTGGCCTCCTACCCTGGTCCTGTATAGATACAGGGTGGCCTCCTACCCTGGTCCTGTATAGATACAGGGTGGTCTCCTACCCTGGTCCTGTATAGATACAGGGTGGTCTCCTACCCTGGTCCTGTATAGATACAGGGTGGTCTCCTACCCTGGTCCTGTATAGATACAGGGTGGTCTCCTACCCTGGTCCTGTATAGATACAGGGTGGTCTCCTACCCTGGTCCTGTATAGATACAGGGTGGTCTCCTACCCTGGTCCTGTATAGATACAGGGTGGTCTCCAACCCTGGTCCTGTATAGATACAGGGTGGTCTCCAACCCTGGTCCTGTATAGATACAGGGTGGTCTCCAACCCTGGTCCTGTATAGATACAGGGTGGTCTCCTACCCTGGTCCTGTATAGACACAGGGTGGTCTCCTACCCTGGTCCTGTATAGATACAGGGTGGTATCCTACCCTGGTCCTGTATAGATACAGGGTGGTCTCCAACCCTGGTCCTGTATAGATACAGGGTGGTCTCCTACCCTGGTCCTGTATAGATACAGGGTGGTCTCCAACCCTGGTCCTGTATAGATACAGGGTGGTCTCCTACCCTGGTCCTGTATAGATACAGGGTGGTCTCCTACCCTGGTCCTGTATAGATACAGGGTGGTCTCTTACCCTGGTCCTGTATAGATACAGGGTGGTCTCTTACCCTGGTCCTGTATAGATACAGGGTGGTCTCCTACCCTGGTCCTGTATAGATACAGGGTGGTCTCCTACCCTGGTCCTGTATAGATACAGGGTGGTCTCCAACCCTGGTCCTGTATAGATACAGGGTGGTCTCCTACCCTGGTCCTGTATAGATACAGGGTGGTCTCCAACCCTGGTCCTGTATAGATACAGGGTGGTCTCCTACCCTGGTCCTGTATAGATACAGGGTGATCATCAGTGGTCTCCTACCCTGGTCCTGTATAGATACAGGGTGGTCTCCAACCCTGGTCCTGTATAGATACAGGGTGGTCTCCAACCCTGGTCCTGTATAGATACAGGGTGGTCATCAGTGGTCTCCTACCCTGGTCCTGTATAGATACAGGGTGGTTTCCAACCCTGGTCCTGTATAGATACAGGGTGGGCTCCTACCCTGGTCCTGTATAGATACAGGGTGGTCTCCTACCCTGGTCCTGTATAGATACAGGGTGGTCTCCTACCCTGGTCCTGTATAGATACAGGGTGGCCTCCTACCCTGGTCCTGTATAGATACAGGGTGGTCTCCTACCCTGGTCCTGTATAGATACAGGGTGGTCTCCTACCCTGGTCCTGTATAGATACAGGGTGGTCTCCTACCCTGGTCCTGTATAGATACAGGGTGGTCTCCTACCCTGGTCCTGTATAGATACAGGGTGGTCTCCCACCCTGGTCCTGTATAGATACAGGGTGGTCTCCTACCCTGGTCCTGTATAGATACAGGGTGGTCTCCTAACCTGGTCCTGTATAGATACAGGGTGGTCTCCAACCCTGGTCCTGTATAGATACAGGGTGGTCATCAGTGGTCTCCTACCCTGGTCCTGTATAGATACAGGGTGGTCTCCTACCCTGGTCCTGTATAGATACAGGGTGGTCTCCTACCCTGGTCCTGTATAGATACAGGGTGGTCTCCTACCCTGGTCCTGTATAGATACAGGGTGGTCTCCTACCCTGGTCCTGTATAGATACAGGGTGGTCTCCTACCCTGGTCCTGTATAGATACAGGGTGGTCTCCTACCCTGGTCCTGTATAGATACAGGGTGGTCTTCCTACCCTGGTCCTGTATAGATACAGGGTGGTCTCCTACCCTGGTCCTGTATAGATACAGGGTGGTCTCCTACCCTGGTCCTGTATAGATACAGGGTGGTCTCCTACCCCTGGTCCTGTATAGATACAGGGTGGTCTCCTACCCTGGTCCTGTATAGATACAGGGTGGTCTCCTACCCTGGTCCTGTATAGATACAGGGTGGTCTCCTACCTGGTCCTGTATAGATACAGGGTGGTCTCCTACCCTGGTCCTGTATAGATACAGGGTGGTCTCCTACCCTGGTCCTGTATAGATACAGGGTGGTCTCCTACCCTGGTCCTGTATAGATACAGGGTGGTCTCCTACCCTGGTCCTGTATAGATACAGGGTGGTCTCCAACCCTGGTCCTGTATAGATACAGGGTGGTCTCCAACCCTGGTCCTGTATAGATACAGGGTGGTCTCCTACCCTGGTCCTGTATAGATACAGGGTGGTCTCTTACCCTGGTCCTGTATAGATACAGGGTGGTCTCTTACCCTGGTCCTGTATAGATACAGGGTGGTCTCCTACCCTGGTCCTGTATAGATACAGGGTGGTCTCCTACCTGGTCCTGTATAGATACAGGGTGGTCTCCTACCCTGGTCCTGTATAGATACAGGGTGGTCTCCTACCCTGGTCCTGTATAGATACAGGGTGGTCTCCAACCCTGGTCCTGTATAGATACAGGGTGTATCCTACCCTGGTCCTGTATAGATACAGGGTGGTCTCCAACCCTGGTCCTGTTATAGATACAGGGTGGTCTCCACCCTGG
>NW_024061056.1:0-17057 GCF_016432855.1 Salvelinus namaycush | reverse complement strand
TTTGGATTACTGTACTAAACTCGCGAACAAAAATTAGGTATTTGGACATAAATTATGGACTTTATCGAACAAAACAAACATTTATTGTGGAACTGGGATTCCTGGGAGTGCAATCCGATGAGGATCATCAAAGGTAAGTGAATATTTATAATGATAATTCTGACTTCTGTTGACTCCACAACATGGCGGGTATCTGTATGGCTTGTTTCGGTCTCTGAGCGCCGTACTCAGATTATTGCATGGTGTGCTTTCGCTGTAAAGCTTTTTTGAAGTCTGACACAGCAGTTGCATTAAGGAGAAGTATATCTTTAATTCCATGCATAGCACTTGTATTTTCATCAACCTTTATGATGAGTATTTCTGTAAATTGATGTGGCTCTCTGCAAAATCACCGGATGTTTTGGAAGCAAAACATTACTGAACATAACGCGTCAATGTAAACTGAGATTTTTGGATATAAATATTTACTTTATCGAACAAAACATACATGTATTGTGTAACATGAAGTACTAGTGCCATCTGATGAAGATCATCAAAGGTTAGTGATTCATTTTATCTCTATTTCTGCTTTTTGTGACTCCTCTCTTTGGCTGGAAAAATGGCTGTGTTTTTCTGTGACTTGGCGCTGACCTAACATAATCCCATGGTATGCTTTCGGCGTAAAGCTTTTTTGAAATCGGACACTTTGGTGGGATTAACAACAAGTTTATCTTTAAAATGGTGTATAATACTTGTATGTTTGAGGAATTTTAATTAGGAGATGTCTGTTGTTTGATTTTGGCGCCCTGCACTTTCATTGGCTGTTGTCAAATCGATCCCGTTAACGTAATTTCAGCCGTAAGAAGTTTTAATGCACCAAAGAATAAGAAAACGATCAAATGATCTCAAACATTTCTACATTTTATTTTTAAGAAACATCAGGGACTTAAGACCTGTTCAGCAACTATTCTAAATATAGTGGAGTACTTCCTGTTCATTCTGTTCATTAAGCCATATTTAAGTGCAGCTTGTCAAACTGAGCGTTAATTCGCTTCAAAGACTTCCAAATTGTAATTAAATAGACGCATCCAAAATATAAACAACTCTCTCACACACACACACACACACACACACACACACACACACACACACACACACACACACACACACACACACACACACACACACACACACACACTAATGTATGCAAGCAATAAGTGGGTAATAAGCTTTGTGTTTTGGGGAGCATTCCATACCCCAGTAGGCTGGTCATGATTGGGGTTGAAATGAAACATGCCCCATGGCAACGAGGCTCTCTTATTGCTATGGGAACGGGAATGGTTCTGAGTTATGTAGATGTTGGCCTCGTTTAAAAACAACCCCAGTCAGGTAGTGAATCTCTAATGGTTCTGATGTAGATGTTGGCTTCCTTTAAAAACAAACCCAAAATCCTAAATACTAGGTTTCCATTGGTAGGTCTGATTCCTATACTGTAAAGAAGCCACAAAAGCATTGTCTGTCTATTCTCTACCACTACAACACGGGAAACGGTTAAGCGTAAAAAAAATAGTTATTGACACACACCGGTGCACCTAGCACTTCTTACCGTAACCCCGTTCAAAGGCACTTAAATATTTTGTCTTGCCCATTCACCCTCTGAACGGCACACACACACACGCGCAGGCGCACGCGCACCCGCACACACACATACACAACCCATGTCTCAATTGTCTCAAACCTTAAAAAATCCTTCTTTAACCCGTCTTCTCCCCCTTCATCTACACTGATTGAAGTGGATTTAACAAGTGACATCAATAGCTTTTAGCTTAATGTTTTGTATAGTCAGAGTATTTTGTATTGTCCAACACCTTAACCAGTGGAACTGTGAATACATTTTCTCACGGCTACATTCAGTCAAATCAGGCATGAAAAAACAACGTCTAGATAAGAGGTTCTCTCTCTCGCTCCCGTCTTGGCATCGACATTAGGGGTCACCATCTGTGACAGTAATGACAGGGAGTGGGATGGAGTCACCTCCTTGTGAAATGTGAAACCATGTTAAAGCAGTGACAGAGAGACAGAGAGAGAGAGAGAGACAGAGAGAGAGAGAGAGAGAGAGAGAGACAGAGAGACAGAGACAGAGAGACAGAGAGACAGAGAGAGACAGAGGCAGAGAGAGAGAGACAGAGAGAGAGAGAGAGAGACAGAGAGAGAGAGAGCGAGAGAGGGTCAGTTTAAAAGGCTTTGCTAGCTGCCTAGGGTTAAGCCCTCTAATGAAGTGGAGGGCAGACAGGGTCTGCGTCCAAGCCCGGCACCCTATTCCCTTTATAGTGCACTATTTTTGACCAGGGGAGGGGCCCATAATACTAAATAGTGATCAATAGTAGTGCACTATATAGGAAATAGGGTAACATTTGAGATGTACCAAGGGTCTATGCTTAATGCACTCATTTCATTTCCACCCACTTCCCAGCTGATGTCTGTTATTAACAGTGTGAAGGCTTGTACTGCAGGGGGTCTAGTAGGCTGATGTCTGTTATTAACAGGGTGAAGGCTTGTACTGCAGGGTGTCTAGTAGGCTGATGTCTCTCTTATTAACAGGGTGAAGGCTTGTACTGCAGGGGGTCTAGTAGGCTGATGTCTGTTATTAACAGGGTGAAGGCTTGTACTGCAGGGGGTCTAGTAGGCTGATGTCTGTTATTAACAGGGTGAAGGCTTGTACTGCAGGGGGTCTAGCAGGCTGATGTCTGTTATTAACAGGGTGAAGGCTTGTACTGCAGGGGGTCTAGTAGGCTGATGTCTGTTATTAACAGGGTGAAGGCTTGTACTGCAGGGTGTCTAGTAGGCTGATGTCTGTTATTAACAGGGTGAAGGCTTGTACTGCAGGGGGTCTAGCAGGCTGATGTCTCTAACAGGGTGAAGGCTTGTACTGCAGGGTGTCTAGTAGGCTGATGTCTGTTATTAACAGGGTGAAGGCTTGTACTGCAGGGGGTCTAGCAGGCTGATGTCTGTTATTAACAGGGTGAAGGCTTGTACTGCAGGGGGTCTAGTAGGCTGATGTCTCTAACAGGGTGAAGGCTTGTACTGCAGGGGGTCTAGTAGGCTGATGTCTGTTATTAACAGGGCGAAGGCTTGTACTGCAGGGGGTCTAGTAGGCTGATGTCTGTTATTAACAGTGTGAAGGCTTGTACTGCAGGGTGTCTAGTAGGCTGATGTCTCTAACAGGGTGAAGGCTTGTACTGCAGGGGGTCTAGTAGGCTGATGTCTCTAACAGGGTGAAGGCTTGTACTGCAGGGGGTCTAGTAGGCTGATGTCTCTCTTATTAACAGGGTGAAGGCTTGTACTGCAGGGGGTCTAGTAGGCTGATGTCTGTTATTAACAGGGTGAAGGCTTGTACTGCAGGGGGTCTAGTAGGCTGATGTCTGTTATTAACAGGGTGAAGGCTTGTACTGCAGGGGGTCTAGTAGGCTGATGTCTGTTATTAACAGGGTGAAGGCTTGTACTGCAGGGGGTCTAGTAGGCTGATGTCTGTTATTAACAGGGTGAAGGCTTGTACTGCAGGGGGTCTAGCAGGCTGATGTCTGTTATTAACAGGGTGAAGGCTTGTACTGCAGGGGGTCTAGTAGGCTGATGTCTCTAACAGGGTGAAGGCTTGTACTGCAGGGGGTCTAGTAGGCTGATGTCTCTCTTATTAACAGGGTGAAGGCTTGTACTGCAGGGGGTCTAGTAGGCTGATGTCTCTCTTATTAACAGGGTAAAGGCTTGTACTGCAGGGGGTCTAGTAGGCTGATGTCTCTAACAGGGTGAAGGCTTGTACTGCAGGGTGTCTAGTAGGCTGATGTCTCTAGTTAACAGGGTGAAGGCTTGTACTGCAGGGTGTCTAGTAGGCTGATGTCTCTAGTTAACAGGGTGAAGGCTTGTACTGCAGGGGGTCTAGTAGGCTGATGTCTCTAGTTAACAGGGTGAAGGCTTGTACTGCAGGGTGTCTAGTAGGCTGATGTCTCTAGTTAACAGGGTGAAGGCTTGTACTGCAGGGTGTCTAGTAGGCTGATGTCTCTAGTTAACAGGGTGAAGGCTTGTACTGCAGGGGGTCTAGTAGGCTGATGTCTCTAGTTAACAGGGTGAAGGCTTGTACTGCAGGGTGTCTAGTAGGCTGATGTCTCTAGTTAACAGGGTGAAGGCTTGTACTGCAGGGTGTCTAGTAGGCTGATGTCTCTAGTTAACAGGGTGAAGGCTTGTACTGCAGGGGGTCTAGCAGGCTGATGTCTCTAACAGGGTGAAGGCTTGTACTGCAGGGGGTCTAGTAGGCTGATGTCTGTTATTAACAGTGTGAAGGCTTGTACTGCAGGGTGTCTAGTAGGCTGATGTCTCTAGTTAACAGGGTGAAGGCTTGTACTGCAGGGGGTCTAGTAGGCTGATGTCTGTTATTAACAGGGTGAAGGCTTGTACTGCAGGGGGTCTAGTAGGCTGATGTCTCTAGTTAACAGGGTGAAGGCTTGTACTGCAGGGGGTCTAGTAGGCTGATGTCTGTTATTAACAGTGTGAAGGCTTGTACTGCAGGGGGTCTAGTAGGCTGATGTCTCTAGTTAACAGGGTGAAGGCTTGTACTGCAGGGGGTCTAGTAGGCTGATGTCTCTAACAGGGTAAAGGCTTGTACTGCAGGGGGTCTAGTAGGCTGATGTCTCTAACAGGGTGAAGGCTTGTACTGCAGGGGGTCTAGCAGGCTGATGTCTCTAGTTAACAGGGTGAAGGCTTGTACTGCAGGGGGTCTAGTAGGCTGATGTCTCTAACAGGGTGAAGGCTTGTACTGCAGGGGGTCTAGTAGGCTGATGTCTGTTATTAACAGGGTAAAGGCTTGTACTGCAGGGGGTCTAGTAGGCTGATGTCTGTTATTAACAGGGTAAAGGCTTGTACTGCAGGGGGTCTAGTAGGCTGATGTCTGTTATTAACAGGGTAAAGGCTTGTACTGCAGGGGGTCTAGTAGGCTGATGTCTGTTATTAACAGGGTGAAGGCTTGTACTGCAGGGGGTCTAGCAGGCTGATGTCTCTAACAGGGTGAAGGCTTGTACTGCAGGGGGTCTAGTAGGCTGATGTCTGTTATTAACAGGGTAAAGGCTTGTACTGCAGGGGGTCTAGTAGGCTGATGTCTCTAACAGGGTGAAGGCTTGTACTGCAGGGTGTCTAGTAGGCTGATGTCTGTTATTAACAGGGTGAAGGCTTGTACTGCAGGGGGTCTAGCAGGCTGATGTCTGTTATTAACAGGGTGAAGGCTTGTACTGCAGGGGGTCTAGTAGCCTGATGTCTCTAGTTAACAGGGTGAAGGCTTGTACTGCAGGGGGTCTAGCAGGCTGATGTCTGTTATTAACAGGGTGAAGGCTTGTACTGCAGGGGGTCTAGTAGGCTGATGTCTCTAACAGGGTGAAGGCTTGTACTGCAGGGGGTCTAGTAGGCTGATGTCTCTAGTTAACAGGGTGAAGGCTTGTACTGCAGGGTGTCTAGTAGGCTGATGTCTCTAGTTAACAGGGTGAAGGCTTGTACTGCAGGGGGTCTTGTAGGCTGATGTCTCTAGTTAACAGGGTGAAGGCTTGTACTGCAGGGGGTCTAGTAGGCTGATGTCTCTAACAGGGTGAAGGCTTGTACTGCAGGGGGTCTAGTAGGCTGATGTCTGTTATTAACAGGGTGAAGGCTTGTACTGCAGGGGGTCTAGTAGGCTGATGTCTGTTATTAACAGGGTGAAGGCTTGTACTGCAGGGGGTCTAGTAGGCTGATGTCTGTTATTAACAGGGTGAAGGCTTGTACTGCAGGGGGTCTAGTAGGCTGATGTCTGTTATTAACAGGGTAAAGGCTTGTACTGCAGGGGGTCTAGCAGGCTGATGTCTGTTATTAACAGGGTGAAGGCTTGTACTGCAGGGGGTCTAGCAGGCTGATGTCTGTTATTAACAGGGTGAAGGCTTGTACTGCAGGGGGTCTAGTAGGCTGATGTCTCTAGTTAACAGGGTGAAGGCTTGTACTGCAGGGGGTCTAGTAGGCTGATGTCTCTCTTATTAACAGGGTGAAGGCTTGTACTGCAGGGGGTCTAGTAGGCTGATGTCTGTTATTAACAGGGTGAAGGCTTGTACTGCAGGGGGTCTAGTAGGCTGATGTCTCTAACAGGGTGAAGGCTTGTACTGCAGGGGGTCTATCAGGCTGATGTCTCTAACAGGGTGAAGGCTTGTACTGCAGGGGGTCTAGTAGGCTGATGTCTCTAGTTAACAGGGTGAAGGCTTGTACTGCAGGGGGTCTAGTAGGCTGATGTCTGTTATTAACAGGGTGAAGGCTTGTACTGCAGGGGGTCTAGCAGGCTGATGTCTCTAACAGGGTGAAGGCTTGTACTGCAGGGGGTCTAGTAGGCTGATGTCTGTTATTAACAGGGTGAAGGCTTGTACTGCAGGGGGTCTAGTAGGCTGATGTCTGTTATTAACAGGGTGAAGGCTTGTACTGCAGGGGGTCTAGCAGGCTGATGTCTGTTATTAACAGGGTGAAGGCTTGTACTGCAGGGGGTCTAGTAGGCTGATGTCTCTAACAGGGTGAAGGCTTGTACTGCAGGGGGTCTAGTAGGCTGATGTCTCTAACAGGGTGAAGGCTTGTACTGCAGGGGGTCTAGCAGGCTGATGTCTGTTATTAACAGGGTGAAGGCTTGTACTGCAGGGGGTCTAGTAGGCTGATGTCTGTTATTAACAGGGTGAAGGCTTGTACTGCAGGGGGTCTAGTAGGCTGATGTCTCTAACAGGGTGAAGGCTTGTACTGCAGGGGGTCTAGTAGGCTGATGTCTCTAACAGGGTGAAGGCTTGTACTGCAGGGGGTCTAGTAGGCTGATGTCTGTTATTAACAGGGTGAAGGCTTGTACTGCAGGGGGTCTAGCAGGCTGATGTCTCTAACAGGGTGAAGGCTTGTACTGCAGGGGGTCTAGCAGGCTGATGTCTGTTATTAACAGGGTGAAGGCTTGTACTGCAGGGGGTCTAGTAGGCTGATGTCTGTTATTAACAGGGTGAAGGCTTGTACTGCAGGGGGTCTAGCAGGCTGATGTCTCTCTTATTAACAGGGTGAAGGCTTGTACTGCAGGGGGTCTAGTAGGCTGATGTCTGTTATTAACAGGGTGAAGGCTTGTACTGCAGGGGGTCTAGCAGGCTGATGTCTCTAACAGGGTGAAGGCTTGTACTGCAGGGGGTCTAGCAGGCTGATGTCTGTTATTAACAGGGTGAAGGCTTGTACTGCAGGGGGTCTAGCAGGCTGATGTCTCTAACAGGGTGAAGGCTTGTACTGCAGGGGGTCTAGCAGGCTGATGTCTCTAACAGGGTGAAGGCTTGTACTGCAGGGGGTCTAGTAGGCTGATGTCTCTAGTTAACAGGGTGAAGGCTTGTACTGCAGGGGGTCTAGTAGGCTGATGTCTGTTATTAACAGTGTGAAGGCTTGTACTGCAGGGGGTCTAGCAGGCTGATGTCTCTAACAGGGTGAAGGCTTGTACTGCAGGGGGTCTAGCAGGCTGATGTCTCTAACAGGGTGAAGGCTTGTACTGCAGGGGGTCTAGTAGGCTGATGTCTGTTATTAACAGGGTGAAGGCTTGTACTGCAGGGGGTCTAGTAGGCTGATGTCTGTTATTAACAGGGTGAAGGCTTGTACTGCAGGGGGTCTAGCAGGCTGATGTCTGTTATTAACAGGGTGAAGGCTTGTACTGCAGGGGGTCTAGTAGGCTGATGTCTGTTATTAACAGGGTAAAGGCTTGTACTGCAGGGGGTCTAGTAGGCTGATGTCTCTAACAGGGTAAAGGCTTGTACTGCAGGGGGTCTAGTAGGCTGATGTCTCTAACAGGGTGAAGGCTTGTACTGCAGGGGGTCTAGTAGGCTGATGTCTGTTATTAACAGGGTAAAGGCTTGTACTGCAGGGGGTCTAGCAGGCTGATGTCTGTTATTAACAGGGTAAAGGCTTGTACTGCAGGGGGTCTAGTAGGCTGATGTCTCTAACAGGGTGAAGGCTTGTACTGCAGGGGGTCTAGTAGCCTGATGTCTCTAGTTAACAGGGTGAAGGCTTGTACTGCAGGGGGTCTAGCAGGCTGATGTCTGTTATTAACAGGGTGAAGGCTTGTACTGCAGGGTGTCTAGTAGGCTGATGTCTGTTATTAACAGGGTGAAGGTTTGTACTGCAGGGGGTCTAGTAGGCTGATGTCTGTTATTAACAGGGTGAAGGCTTGTACTGCAGGGGGTCTAGCAGGCTGATGTCTCTAACAGGGTGAAGGCTTGTACTGCAGGGGGTCTAGCAGGCTGATGTCTCTAACAGGGTGAAGGCTTGTACTGCAGGGGGTCTAGCAGGCTGATGTCTGTTATTAACAGGGTGAAGGCTTGTACTGCAGGGGGTCTAGCAAGCTGATGTCTCTAACAGGGTGAAGGCTTGTACTGCAGGGGGTCTAGTAGGCTGATGTCTCTAACAGGGTAAAGGCTTGTACTGCAGGGGGTCTAGTAGGCTGATGTCTGTTATTAACAGGGTGAAGGCTTGTACTGCAGGGGGTCTAGTAGGCTGATGTCTGTTATTAACAGGGTGAAGGCTTGTACTGCAGGGGGTCTAGCAGGCTGATGTCTGTTATTAACAGGGTGAAGGCTTGTACTGCAGGGGGTCTAGTAGGCTGATGTCTCTAACAGGGTGAAGGCTTGTACTGCAGGGGGTCTAGCAGGCTGATGTCTCTAGTTAACAGGGTGAAGGCTTGTACTGCAGGGGGTCTAGTAGGCTGATGTCTCTAGTTAACAGGGTGAAGGCTTGTACTGCAGGGGGTCTAGCAGGCTGATGTCTGTTATTAACAGGGTGAAGGCTTGTACTGCAGGGGGTCTAGCAGGGAAAGACAAGAGAGGGAAGTAGTGAAAGGTAAGATAGGAGAGAAAAAGAGAGGGGAAGGAAAAGACTAGCGACAAAAAAAGACCTGGTAGTTTATATAATGTTTTATATCACCTACCTGTACGTCAAAGCACTTCCCCAGTCCTCCCCAATGACCTGTATAGAGTTATGACATGATATCCATACGCTCTGTGTTGGCCTCACCGACAGCCAACAACAACTGACAGCCAACACCAACTGACAGCCACCACCAACTGGCAGCTACCACCAACTGACAGCCACCACCAACTGGCAGCTACCACCAACTGGCAGCCACCACCAACTGACAGCCACCACCAACTGGCAGCCACCACCAACTGACAGCCACCACCAACTGGCAGCCACCACCAACTGACAGCCACCACCAACTGACAGCCACCACCAACTGGCAGCCACCACCAACTGACAGCCACCACCAACTGGCAGCCAACACCAACTGGCAGCCACCACCAACTGGCTGCCAACACCAACTGGCAGCCAACACCAACTGGCTGCCAACACCAACTGGCAGCCACCACCAACTGGCAGCCACCACCAACTGACAGCCAACACAAACTGACAGCCAACACCAACTGGCAGCCACCACCAACTGACAGCCACCACCTACTGACAGCCAACACCAACTGACAGCCACCACCAACTGACAGCCACCACCTACTGGCTGCCAACACCAACTGGCTGCCAACACCAACTGGCAGCCACCACCAACTGGCAGCCACCACCAACTGGCAGCCAACACCAACTGACTGCCAACACCAACAGGCAGCCACCACCAACTGGCAGCCACCACCAACTGGCAGCCACCACCAACTGGCAGCCACCACCAACTGACAGCCACCACCAACTGACAGCCACCACCAACTGGCAGCTACCACCAACTGGCAGCTACCACCAACTGGCAGCCACCACCAACTGGCAGCCACCACCAACTGGCAGCCACCACCAACTGACAGCCACCACCAACTGGCAGCCAACACCAACTGACAGCCAACACCAACTGGCAGCCACCACCAACTGGCAGCCACCACCAACTGACAGCCACCACCAACTGGCAGCCACCACCAACTGGCAGCCAACACCAACTGGCAGCCAACACCAACTGGCAGCCAACACCAACTGACAGCCAACACCAACTGGCAGCCACCACCAACTGGCAGCCACCACCAACTGGCAGCCAACACCAACTGGTAGCCAACACCAACTGGCAGCCACCAGCTACTGGCAGCCAACACCAACTGGCAGCCACCACCAACTGGCAGCCACCACCAACTGGCAGCCAACACCAACTGGCAGCCAACACCAACTTGCAGCCAACACCAACTGGCAGCCAACACTCACTGACAGATAGGTTAAACATGGTGTCGGGAGTGAGGAGGTCGTCAAGACGATCACTGACAGAGAGGTTATACATGGTGTCGGGAGTGAGGAGGTCGTCAAGACGATCACTGACAGAGAGGTTAAACATGGTGTCGGGAGTGAGGAGGTCGTCAAGACGATCACTGACAGAGAGGTTAAACATGGTGTCGGGAGTGAGGAGGTCGTCAAGACGATGACTGACAGAGAGGTTAAACATGGTGTCGGGAGTGAGGAGATCGTCAAGACGATCACTGACAGAGAGGTTAAACATGGTGTCGGGAGTGAGGAGGTCGTCAAGACGATCACTGACAGATAGGTTAAACATGGTGTCGGGAGTGAGGAGGTCGTCAAGACGATCACTGACAGAGAGGTTAAACATGGTGTCGGGAGTGAGGAGGTCGTCAAGACGATCACTGACAGATAGGTTAAACATGGTGTCGGGAGTGAGGAGGTCGTCAAGACGATCACTGACAGAGAGGTTAAACATGGTGTCGGGAGTGAGGAGGTCGTCAAGACGATCACTGACAGACAATCACTATACGATACATATATTAAACATAAGAATGAGTGTGAGTTTTTGTCACAACCCGGCTCGTGGGAAGTGACAAAGAGTTCTTAAAGGACCAGGGCACAAATAATAATATAATAATAATAATCAAAAATGTTGCTCTTTTTTTAACCATCTGACATATAAAACCTTATTGTTCATCAAAAATGGTGAATAACTCACCACAGGTTAATGAGAAGAGTGTGCTTGAAAGGATGCAAGAACTCTGCAATGTCGGGTTGTATTGGAGAGAGTCTCAGTCTTAAATCATTTTCCACACAGTCTGTGTCTGTATTTAGTTTTCATGCTAGTGAGGGCCGAGAATCCACTCTCACATAGGTACGTGGTTGCAAAGGGCATCAGTGTCTTAACAGTACGATTTGTCAAGGCAAGAAACTCTGAGCGCAGCCCAATCCAGAAATTAGGCAGTGGCTTCTGATTAAATTCCATTTTCACAGAATCACTTGTTGCAATTTCGATGAGGCTCTCTTGTTCACGTATTGGTAAGCGGACTGGAGGCAGGGCATGAAAGAGATAACGAATCCAGTTGTTTGTGTTGTCCATTTCAGGAAAGCACCTGCGTAATTGCACACCCAGTTCACTCAGGTGCTTCCCAATATCACATTGACATTGTCCGTAAGCTTGAGTTCATTTTTCACACAAAAACATCATACAATGATGGAAAGACCTGTGTGTTGTCCTTGTTAATGCAGACAGTCAGATCATTCAGGCGAGAAAAAACACCACCCAGATAGGCCAGTCGTGTGAGAAACTCGTCATCATGCAAGCGGTCAGACAAGTGAAAATTATGGTCAGTAAAGAAAACTTTAAGCTCGTCTCTTAGTTCAAAAAAATGTGTCAATGCTCTCTTTAACAAATTTAACCATTTTCACTGTAGAGTCCGAAACGTTTTTCAAGCTGTCATGCATTTCCTTGGCAGCAAGAGCCTCTCGGTGGATGCTGCAGTGTACCCAAGTGGCGTCGGGGGCAACTACTTGCACACGCGTTACCACTCCACTATGTCTCACTGTCGTGGCTTTTGCTCCATCAGTACAGATACCAACACATCTTGACCACCAACGTCCATTTGATGTCACAAAGCTGTCCAGTACTTTAAAAAATATCCTCTCATGTTGTCCTGGTTTCCAGTGGTTTGCACAAGAGGATGTCTTCCTTAATTGACCCCCATAAACATAACGGACATATACCAGGAGCTGTGCCAGGCCCGCCACGTCTGTGGACTCATCCAGCTGTAACGCATATAATTCACTTTCTTGTATGCGAAGCAGTAATTGTTTCAAAATATCTCCATTGTGAAACAGTGTTGCTTGATGAAGGCATTCTCTGTATAGTTTGTTGGCCTTTTCCCCCAGCATTGTCCCAGCTATAAGAAGAATGAAGTCCTCCACAATAGTATGGAGCTTGCCTGTCCTAGCCACTCGGTAGCTCACCATATAAGACACTTCTAGCCCCTTCTTATTAATGGTATCTGTTGCTTCTATACATGTCTTACTACTCGAAAGTCATCTTTATTCTCGCTCAAAAAACTCCAGTGGCTTATTTTTCATTTCTAAACGTCTACGCTAGAGGGAAGGTTTCCCGCGAGAGAGTAACGGCTAATGTGATTGGATGTTTATTATTACCTGTATTTAACATTGTGTTGTCATTTCTCTGGTTTTATTATAATTGTATTTTTGGCAGTGAAACGAGGCGACTCAGACGAGAGAAAAAAAAACTCAACCAAATGTATAGCCCCGTTGGAAAATAAAAATGTACTGTTTGAAAATCTGGATTTTTTTTTTTTTTTTTTTTTAAGTGTATTTTTTATGTGAATCACATTTTTATTTGGCGTACCCCCGACGTACCTCAGTTTGGGAATACCTGTCCTAGATAATCAAAGTCAAAATGGCAGGAAAAGAGAAGTGATAACGATTTTTTCAGTTCAGAGAGAAAAAGAGAGAGAAGTAACACCAAATAATACATGCAGAGCAGAATTAGGCCGATACCCGCTAATTATCAAAATCCAGAAAATAGCCGATTCAATTCTACAACCACCTAAAAGGAATCGATTCCCAAACCTTCCATGACAAAGCCATCACCTACGGAGAGATTAACCTGGATAAGAGTCCCCTAAGCAAGCTGGTCCTGGGGCTCTGTTCACAAACACAAACAGACCCCACAGAGCCCCAGGACAGCAACACAATTAGACCCAACCAAATCACGAGAAAACAAAAAGATATTTACTTGACACATTGGAAAGAATTAACAAAAAAAACAGAGCAAACTAGAATGCTATTTGGCCCTAAACAGAGAGTACACTGTGGCAGAATACCTGACCACTGTGACTGACCCAAACTTAAGGAAAGCTTTGACTATGTACAGACTCAGTGAGCATAGCCTTGCTATTGAGAAACGCTGCCGAAGGCAGACATGGCTCTCAAGAGAAGACAGGCTATGTCCACACTGCCCACAAAATGAGGTGGAAACTGAGCTGAACTTCTAACCTCCTGCCAAATGTATGAGCATATTAAATGAATATTTCCCTCAGATTACCCAGACCCACAGCAGCAAGATGTGTGACCTGTTGCCACAAGAAAAGGGCAACCAGTGAAGAACAAACACCATTGTAAATACAACCTATATTTATGTTTATTTATTTTCTCTTTTGTACTTGAAGTATCTGCACATCGTTACAATACTGTATATAGACATAATATGACATGCAAAATGTCTTTATTCTTTTGGAACTTTTGTGAGTGTAATGTTTACTGTTCATTTTATATAGTTTATTTCACTTTTGTTAATGATATATTTCACTTGCTTTGTCAATGTTAACATATGTTTCCCATGCCAATTAAGCCCTTCAATTGAACTGAATTGAGAGAGAGAGAGTGAGAGACATAGAGAGAGAGAGAAGGAAAAAGAGAAAAGGTAGTAAAAAGTAAGGGGGGATGACTAGCTGCACTAAAGACAACCAGATAGATACAACAATGGATAAGGAGAGGTGCAGAGAGGAGAAGGAAAGATGACAATGAAGAGAGAAATATGAAAGAGAATGAGAAAGAAGAGAGGGAAAGGAAAGAGTGGGAGCAGTTGTGAGGGAGAGGTTGAGAGAGGGAGAGTTTGAGAGGGAGAGGTTGAGAGGGAGAGGTTGAGAGGGAGAGTTTGAGAGGGAGAGGTTGAGAGGGATAGGTTGATAGGGAGAGGTTGAGAGGGAGAGGTTGAGAAGGAGATGTTGAGAGGGAGAGGTTGAGAGGGAGAGGTTGAGAGGGAGAGGTTGAGAGGGACAGGTTGAGAGAGGGACAGGTTGAGAGGGAGAGGTTGAGAGGGAGAGGTTGAGAGGGAGATGTTGAGAGAGGGACAGGTTGAGAGAGGGAGAGGTTGAGAGAGGGAGAGATTGAGAGGAATGTTGAGAGAGGGACAGGTTGAGAGGGAGAGGTTGAGAGAGGGACAGCTTGAGAGGGACAGGTTGAGAGGGAGAGGTTGAGAGAGGGAGAGATTGAGAGGGAGAGGTTGAGAGAGGGAGAGGAAGACATCATCAGAGAGAGAAACAAATGAGAGCTGGAATGATGACATGGTGAAAATGAGAAAGAAAGAGAGACAAAATAGAGAGAGAATAGAGAGAGAATATAGAGAGGATAGATATAGATAGGATAGAGAAAGGATAGAGAGAGGATAGATAGAGGATAGATAGAGGATAGATAGAGGATAGATAGAGGATAGAGAGAAAGAGGATAGAGATAGGATATAGATAGGATAGAGAGAGAGAGAAAGAGGATAGAGAGAATAGAGAGAGGATAGAGAGAAAGAAAGAGGATTGAGATAGGATAGAGAGAGGATAGAGAGAGAGAAAGAGGATAGAGAGAATAGAGAGAGGATAGAGAGAAAGAGGATAGAGATAGGATAGATAGGTTAGAGAGAGGATAGAGAGAGGATAGAGAGAGGATAGAGAGGATAGAGATAGGATAGAGAGAGGATAGATAGAGAGGATAGAGATAGAGAGAGGATAGAGAGAATAGAGAGAGGATAGAGAGAGGATAGATAGAGAGAAAGAGGATAGAGATAGGATATATATAGGATAGAGAGAGGATAGAGAGAGAGAAAGAGGATAGAGATAGGATAGAGATAGAGAGAGGATAGAGAGAATAGAGAGGGGATAGAGAGAGGATAGAGAGAGAGAAAGAGGATAGAGATAGGATAGAGATAGAGAGAGGATAGAGAGAATATAGAGAGGATAGAGCGAGAGGATAGAGATAGAGAGAGGATAGAGAGAATAGAGAGAGGATAGAGAGAGGATAGATAGAGAGAGAGAGGATCGAGATAGGATATATATAGGATAGAGAGAGGATAGAGAGAGGATAGAGAGAGAGAAAGAGGATAGAGATAGGATAGAGAGAGGATAGAGAGAGAGAAAGGGGATAGAGATAGGATACAGAGAATAGAGAGAGGATAGAGAGAGGATAGAGAGAGGATAGAGAGAGGATAGAGAGAGAGAGAGAGAGAGGATAGAGAGAGGATAGAGAGAGGATAGAGAGAGGATAGAGAGGATAGAGAGAGAGAGAGGATAGAGAGGATAGAGAGAGGATAGAGAGAGAGGATAGAGAGAGAGGATAGAGAGGATAGAGAGAGAGGATAGAGAGAGAGAGGATAGAGAGAGGATAGAGAGAGAGAGGATAGAGAGAGAGAGGATAGAGAGAGAGAGGATAGAGAGAGGATAAAGAGAGGATAGAGAGAGAGAGAGGATAGCGAGAGGATAGAGAGAGAGAGAGAGATAGAGAGAGAGGATAGAGAGAGAGGATAGAGAGAGAGGATAGAGAGAGGATAGAGAGGATAGAGAGAGAGGATAGAGAGAGGATAGAGAGAGAGGATAGAGAGGATAGAGAGGATAGAGAGAGAGGATAGAGAGAGAGGATAGAGAGGATAGATAGGATAGAGAGAGAGGATAGAGAGAGAGGATAGAGAGGATAGAGAGGATAGAGAGAGAGGATAGAGAGAGAGGATAGAGAGGATAGAGAGGATAGAGAGGAGAGAGGATAGAGAGAGGATAGAGAGGATAGAGAGGATAGAGAGAGAGGAGAGAGAGGATAGATAGAGAGAGAGGATAGAGAGAGAGGATAGAGAGAGAGGATAGAGAGGATAGAGAGGATAGAGAGGAGAGAGAGGATAGAGAGAGGATAGAGAGGATAGAGAGGATAGAGAGAGAGGAGAGAGAGGATAGATAGAGAGAGAGGATAGAGAGAGAGGAGAGAGAGGATAGAGAGAGAGAGGATAGAGAGGATAGAGAGAGGAGAGAGAGAGAGAGGATAGAGGGGATAGAGAGAGGATAGAGAGGATAGAGAGAGAGGATAGAGAGAGAGAGAGGATAGAGAGATATGATAGAGAGAGAGAGAGGATAGAGTGAGAGAGAGGATAGAGAGGATAGAGAGAGAGGATAGAGAGAGGATAGAGAGAGAGAGGATAGAGAGAGAGGGTAGAGAGAGGATAGAGAGAGAGGATAGAGAGAGAGAGGATAGAGAGAGAGGATAGAGAGAGAGGATAGAGAGAGAGGATAGAGAGAGAGGATAGAGAGGATAGAGAGAGGATAGAGAGAGGATAGAGAGAGGATAGAGAGAGGATAGAGAGAGAGGATAGAGAGAGGATAGAGAGAGAGGATAGAGAGAGAGTATAGAGAGAGAGAGGATAGAGAGAGAGGATAGGGAGAGAGGATAGAGAGAGAGGATAGAGAGAGAGAGAGGATAGAGAGGATAGAGAGAGAGGATAGAGAGAGGATAGAGAGAGAGGATAGAGAGAGAGGATAGAGAGAGAGGATAGAGAGAGAGGATAGAGAGGATAGAGAGAGAGAATAGAGAGAGAGAGAGGATAGAGAGAGCGGATAGAGAGAGAGGATAGAGAGAGAGAGGATAGAGAGAGAGCTGGAATAAGGCCATTCAAGCGGAAGAGGTCAATTCCCTGTGGGTAATGAATCAGAGTTACTGGAGTGTTGATGCTACATTAGGTACCATGTGTGTCCAAAATGTCATACTATTCCCAATCAATTCCCTATGGGCCCTGGTCAAAGGTAGTGCACTTTGTAGCGACTAGTGTGCAATTTTGGACAGATAATTGAGTAACATTCAGTGAGGCAAAGATACAAATTAGTATTTTTCCCTGGAAGCTCAGTGAAACATATCCTGTTCGCTTATCACTTCCTCTTAGCTTCTCCCATGAGACAGGGTGTGTGTGTGTGTGTGTGTGTGTGCGTGTGCGTGTGCGTGTGCGTGGGAGTGTGTGTGTG
>NW_024061055.1:0-12500 GCF_016432855.1 Salvelinus namaycush | reverse complement strand
TATAGATCATATCATCCAGTCTGTATAGACCGTATCATCCAGTCTGTATAGACCTTATCATCCAGTCTGTATAGACCGTATCATCCAGTCTGTATAGACCATACCATATCATCCAGTCTGTATAGACCATATCATCCAGTCTGTATAGACCATATCATCCAGTCTGTATAGACCATACCATATCATCCAGTCTGTATAGACCATATCATCCAGTCTGTATAGACCGTATCATCCAGTCTGTATAGACCATATCATCCAGTCTGTATAGACCATATCATCCAGTCTCTATAGACCATATCATCCAGTCTGTATAGACCATATCATCCAGTCTGTATAGACCATATCATCCAGTCTGTATAGACCATATCATCCAGTCTGTATAGACCATATCATACCATATCATCCAGTCTGTATAGACCATATCATCCAGTCTGTATAGACCATATCATCCAGTCTGTATAGAACATATCATCCAGTCTGTATAGATCATATCATCTAGTCTGTATAGATCATATCATCCAGTCTGTATAGACCAGATCATCCAGTCTGTATAGACCATATCATACCATATCATCCAGTCTGTATAGACCATATCATCCAGTCTGTATAGACCGTATCATCCACTCTGTATAGACCATATCATACCGTATCATCCAGTCTGTATAGACCATATCATCCAGTCTGTATAGACCATATCATCCAGTCTGTATAGACCATATCATCCAGTCTGTATAGACCATATCATCCAGTCTGTATAGACCATATCATACCATATCATCCAGTCTGTATAGACCGTATCATCCAGTCTGTATAGACCATATCATCCAGTCTGTATAGACCATATCATCCAGTCTGTATAGACCATATAATTCAGTCTGTATAGACCATATCATCCAGTCTGTATAGACCATATCATCCAGGGTGTATAGATCATATCATCCAGTCTGTATAGACTGTATAATACCATATCATCCAGTCTGTATAGACCATATCATCCAGTCTGTATAGACCATATCATCCAGTCTGTATAGACCATATCATCCAGTCTGTATAGACCATATCATCCAGTCTGTATAGACCGTATCACACCATATCATCCAGTCTGTATAGACCATATCATCCAGTCTGTATAGACCATATCATACCATATCATCCAGTCTGTATAGACCATATCATCCAGTCTGTATAGACCATATCATCCAGTCTGTATAGACCATATCATCCAGTCTGTATAGACCATATCATCCAGTCTGTATAGACCATATCATCCAGTCTGTATAGACCATATCGTCCAGTCTGTATAGACCATATCATCCAGTCTGTATAGACCTTATCATCCAGTCTGTATAGACCCTATCATCCAGTCTGTATAGACCATATCATCTAGTCTGTATAGACCCTATAATCCAGTCTGTATAGACCATATCGTCCAGTCTGTATAGACCCTATCATCCAGTCTGTATAGACCCTATCATCCAGTCTGTATAGACCCTATCATCCAGTCTGTATAGACCATATAATCCAGTCTGTATAGACCCTATCGTCCAGTCTGTATAGACCATATCTTCTCGTTCTGCACAATAATCAGAAATAGATTACAGGAATATAATTCTGCTTTTTCATGTTTCATTTCCAGAAAGCTTTGGATTTTGTCCATATGTATCTTTTAGCCTATACAGTAGTTTGATAATGACAGGGGCTGATGGGAAATTGTATGAAGCAATACAGTATCTCTACTAAGCCCCAGCTGCCTGTGTGCGTGTTAATGAATATCTTACAGATTGGTTTCCCACTCCCTCGGGTGTTAAATGATTTGGTTTAAACGTCCAGAACGGGTATAAACGGCCAGACCGGGTATAAACGTCCAGAACGGGTTTAAACTAATAGACTAGGTTTAAACGTCCAGAACGGGTTTAAATGTCCAGAACGGGTTTAAACGTCCAGAACGGGTTTAAACGGCCAGACCGTGTTTTAACGGCTAGAACGGGTTTAAACGGCCAGACCGGTTTAAACGGCCAGACCGTGTTTTAACAGCCAGACCAGGTTTTAACAGCCAGATCAGGTTTTTAACAGCCAGATCAGGTTTTAACAGCCAGACCAGGTTTTAACAGCCAGATCAGGTTTTAACAGCCAGATGAGGTTTTAACAGCCAGATCAGGTTTTAAAACGACAGAGTGGATTTAAATGGACGTATCATTCTTCAGGTGGTGGGCACTGAGCAGATCACCGGAGTAATTATCACTGAATTATCACGGTTAATTAATGTAATGTTTGTTTATGTGTCAATTAATCCCATAAGGGATTTTTTACCAAATGGAGATTGGACACAGAAACAAAATATAATTCATTCATTCTCACCCACACACAGACACAGTAAGATATTGGATACACAACTCTCCCTATTATAAGTGCAAAGCTGCAGTGAACTCATGATATGACTGTACATAAGTAGTACAATATCACCCTATGGGACTTTCAATCACAGCCGGATGTGACGCAGCCTGGATTCGAACCGGGTACTGCGGTGATGCTGTGTCTTAGAGCGTTGCACCACTCGGGGATCCTTCTGCTCTGCGCCCCCAGATGGCGCCCTATTCCCTATTGGCCCAGAGCCCTGTGGGACTACCCAGCAGGCCCGGTTGAAAGACGTTCAGGAACTCAGTTGGGGTCTCAACTCACTGTTGACAGCTGGAATAGTACAATGCACCAGGTGCAATTTCAGGAAAATGTTATTGTGCATTAGCAGTTTTTCTCTTGTTATGCCAGTCGCTGACAGTCCCTGACTTAGTCATGTCTTCTAACAATGTTTTGATTGGTAAATTAGTCTAGCCAGCTATCTAAACATTATCATAAATCATTGCCAAATGACTGACTGGGAAAGCAGGTGGCCTCCATTGATTTATTTTGTCAGGCGGACTCAGATCGTATGAACATGGAATCATTTATGGCAAAATGTGTAGAATTGAAGGATTTTAGCATGAAACCTGCAAAAATCTCTCTCCACCTTTTGCCAAAATGTGTAGAATTTCAGGAAATGAGTGTTTAAACCTGCAAAATCTTGTCTCCGCCACTTTAAAATTGCAGCATTTTCTCTGTACCACATGGCAAAATATGCAGAATTGTAGAAGATTCACTTTAAAACTTCAAAATGTTGTCTCTGCCATTAAGAAGATACGGCGGGCCCTGGAATAAGACAATATAAATCTGTATGCTGGAAGATAAATATGTAGTCAAGACAAAATTACTCTGTTTGGTGGATTCATATTAAATAAAGCTGTTAACCTCTAATTCCTCCCAATCCCGGATCCGGGAGCACCCCCATCAGTAAAAAAAGCTGACTAGCATAGCCTAGCATAGCGTCACAAGTAAATACTAGCATCTAAATATCATTAAATCACAAGTCCAAGACACCAGATGAAAGATACACATCTTGTGAATACTGCCATAATTTCAGATTTTTAAAATGTTTTACAGGGAAGACACAATATGTAAATCTATTAGCTAACCACGTTAGCAAAAGACACCACTTTTTTTACTCCACCATTTTTTTACTGCATAGGTAGCTATCACAAATTCGACCAAATAAAGATATAAATAGCCACTAACCAAGAAACAACTTCATCAGATGACAGTCTGATAACATATTTATTGTATAGCATATGTTTTGTTAGAAAAATGTGCATATTTCAGGTATAAATCATAGTTTACCATTGCAGCCACCATCACAACTCTCACCAAAGCGACTAGAATAACTACAGAGAGCAACGTGAATTACCTAAATACTCATCATAAAACATTTCTGAAAAATACACAGCGTACAGCAAATGAAAGACAAACATCTTGTGAATCCAGCCAATATTTCAGATTTTTTAAGTGTTTTACAGCGAAAACACAATATAGCATTATATTAGCTTACCACAATAGCCAGAAACACAACACCATTTACCAGCAGCAAAGGTTAGCGATCGTAACAAGCAAGCAAAAGATATATAATTTTTGACTAACCTTCATAAACTTCCTCAGATGACAGTCCTGTAACATCATATTACACAATGCATATAGGGTTTGTTCGAAAATGTGCATATGTAGCGGCACAAATCGTGGTTATACAATGTGAGTAGTGGCCAAACTTCAAACAATCTGTCCGGCGCCATCTTGGAGAGGCACCTAATCTAATCGATAGCTATTCATAAACTTGACTAAAAAATACAGGTTGGACAGCAAATGAAAGATACATTAGTTCTTAATGCAACTGCTGTGTTAGATTTTTTTAATTAACGTTACTGCGCATACAGCGTGCGCTAAAGCGAGACCGCACCGAAATTCATGGCGGAATTATTGTTTAACATTTGTCAACATAAATACGAAATAACAGCATAAAGACTTCTTACTATTTGACGAGCTTCCATCAGAATCTTGGGCAAGGTGTCCTTTCTCCAGAACAATCGTCTTTTGGTTGAAAGATGTCCTCTTCTCCTGTAGAAATAGCAGCTAACGCTAGCCATGTGCCGGAGAGGTGTCCAACTAGCGATAGCGTGTGACAAAGAAAATTCCAGAAAATCGCAATAAACTGATATAAACTGCTATAAGTCGGTTTAAATTAACTACCTTATGAAGTTTTTAAGACAAAAATCAAATTAAATCAGAGCCGGAGATATAGAACTGCTAAAACAAAAGCTTTTCAGGACGCCATTGTGATGTCCCTCCTGCGCCAGGCGCCCCGTTGAAAAGAACGGACCTTCTGTTCCAAAAGCTTTTATAGTGCCCCAGATGGTGCAATCCACTCCATTCAAATTCTCACCGCTTACTGACATCTAGAGGAAGGCGTATGCAGTGCATGTAGCCCCATAGCTTACATGGGAATTTATAAACTGACCCTAGAACAGAGACCTCGATTTCAGAAATCTCACTCCTTGACAGGAAGTGTGCTGCAGAATGAGTTCTGTTTCACTCAGAGAAATAATTCAAACGGTTTTAGAAACTAGAGAGTGTTTTCTATTCAATAGTAATAATAATATGCATATTGTACGAGCAAGAATTGAGTACGAGGCAGTTTAATTTGGGAACGAATTTTTACAAAGTCGAAATGGCGCCCCCCTATTGACAAGAAGTTTTAACCACTAAATACCTGGAGACAACTAGAACAGAAACCTTGAGGTCAGAACCACTAAATACCTGGAGACAACTAGAACAGAAACCTTGAGATCAGAACATAATACCTGGAGACAACTAGAACAGAAACCTTGAGATCAGAACATAATACCTGGAGACAACTAGAACAGAAACCTTGAGATCAGAACATAATACCTGGAGACAACTAGAACAGAAACCTTGAGGTCAGAACATAATACCTGGAGACAACTAGAACAGAAACCTTGAGGTCAGAACATAATACCTGGAGAGACAACTAGAACAGAAACCTTGAGGTCAGAACATAATACCTGGAGACAACTAGAACAGAAACCTTGAGGTCAGAACATAATACCTGGAGACAACTAGAACAGAAACCTTGAGGTCAGAACATAATACCTGGAGACAACTAGAACAGAAACCTGGAGGTCAGAACATAATACCTGGAGATAACTAGAACAGAAACCTTGAGGTCAGAACATAATACCTGGAGACAACTAGAACAGAAACCTTGAGGTCAGAACATAATACCTGGAGACAACTAGAACAGAAACCTTGAGGTCAGAACATAATACCTGGAGACAACTAGAACAGAAACCTTGAGGTCAGAACATAATACCTGGAGACAACTAGAACAGAAACCTTGAGGTCAGAACATAATACCTGGAGACAACTAGAACAGAAACCTTGAGGTCAGAACATAATACCTGGAGACAACTAGAACAGAAACCTAGAGGTCAGAACATAATACCTGGAGACAACTAGAACAGAAACCTTTAGGTCAGAACATAATACCTGGAGACAACTAGAACAGAAACCTTGAGATCAGAACATAATACCTGGAGACAACTAGAACAGAAACCTTGAGATCAGAACATAATACCTGGAGACAACTAGAACAGAAACCTGGAGGTCAGAACATAATACCTGGAGACAACTAGAACAGAAACCTTGAGGTCAGAACATAATACCTGGAGACAACTAGAACAGAAACCTGGAGATCAGAACATAATACCTGGAGACAACTAGAACAGAAACCTTGAGGTCAGAACATAGTACCTGGAGACAACTAGAACAGAAACCTTGAGATCAGAACATAATACCTGGAGACAACTAGAACAGAAACCTTGAGGTCAGAACATAATACCTGGAGACAACTAGAACAGAAACCTTGAGGTCAGAACATAATACCTGGAGACAACTAGAACAGAAACCTTGAGGTCAGAACATAATACCTGGAGAGACAACTAGAACAGAAACCTTGAGGTCAGAACATAATACCTGGAGACAACTAGAACAGAAACCTTGAGGTCAGAACATAATACCTGGAGACAACTAGAACAGAAACCTTGAGGTCAGAACATAATACCTGGAGACAACTAGAACAGAAACCTTGAGGTCAGAACATAATACTGGAGACAACTAGAACAGAAACCTTGAGGTCAGAACATAATACCTGGAGACAACTAGAACAGAAACCTTGAGGTCAGAACATAATACCTGGAGACAACTAGAACAGAAACCTGGAGGTCAGAACATAATACCTGGAGACAACTAGAACAGAAACCTTGAGATCAGAACATAATACCTGGAGACAACTAGAACAGAAACCTTGAGATCAGAACATAATACCTGGAGACAACTAGAACAGAAACCTGGAGGTCAGAACATAATACCTGGAGACAACTAGAACAGAAACCTTGAGGTCAGAACATAATACCTGGAGACAACTAGAACAGAAACCTTGAGGTCAGAACATAATACTGGAGACAACTAGAACAGAAACCTTGAGGTCAGAACATAATACCTGGAGACAACTAGAACAGAAACCTTGAGGTCAGAACATAATACCTGGAGACAACTAGAACAGAAACCTGGAGGTCAGAACATAATACCTGGAGATAACTAGAACAGAAACCTTGAGGTCAGAACATAATACCTGGAGACAACTAGAACAGAAACCTTGAGGTCAGAACATAATACCTGGAGACAACTAGAACAGAAACCTTGAGGTCAGAACATAATACCTGGAGACAACTAGAACAGAAACCTGGAGGTCAGAACATAATACCTGGAGATAACTAGAACAGAAACCTGGAGGTCAGAACATAATACCTGGAGACAACTAGAACAGAAACCTTGAGGTCAGAACATAATACCTGGAGACAACTAGAACAGAAACCTAGAGGTCAGAACATAATACCTGGAGACAACTAGAACAGAAACCTTTAGGTCAGAACATAATACCTGGAGACAACTAGAACAGAAACCTTGAGATCAGAACATAATACCTGGAGACAACTAGAACAGAAACCTTGAGATCAGAACATAATACCTGGAGACAACTAGAACAGAAACCTGGAGGTCAGAACATAATACCTGGAGACAACTAGAACAGAAACCTTGAGGTCAGAACATAATACCTGGAGACAACTAGAACAGAAACCTTGAGATCAGAACATAATACCTGGAGACAACTAGAACAGAAACCTTGAGATCAGAACATAATACCTGGAGACAACTAGAACAGAAACCTGGAGGTCAGAACATAATACCTGGAGACAACTAGAACAGAAACCTTGAGGTCAGAACATAATACCTGGAGACAACTAGAACAGAAACCTGGAGATCAGAACATAATACCTGGAGACAACTAGAACAGAAACCTTGAGGTCAGAACATAGTACCTGGAGACAACTAGAACAGAAACCTTGAGATCAGAACATAATACCTGGAGACAACTAGAACAGAAACCTTGAGGTCAGAACATAATACCTGGAGACAACTAGAACAGAAACCTTGAGGTCAGAACATAATACCTGGAGACAACTAGAACAGAAACCTTGAGGTCAGAACATAATACCTGGAGAGACAACTAGAACAGAAACCTTGAGGTCAGAACATAATACCTGGAGACAACTAGAACAGAAACCTTGAGGTCAGAACATAATACCTGGAGACAACTAGAACAGAAACCTTGAGGTCAGAACATAATACCTGGAGACAACTAGAACAGAAACCTTGAGGTCAGAACATAATACCTGGAGAGACAACTAGAACAGAAACCTTGAGGTCAGAACATAATACCTGGAGACAACTAGAACAGAAACCTTGAGGTCAGAACATAATACCTGGAGACAACTAGAACAGAAACCTTGAGGTCAGAACATAATACCTGGAGACAACTAGAACAGAAACCTTGAGGTCAGAACATAATACTGGAGACAACTAGAACAGAAACCTTGAGGTCAGAACATAATACCTGGAGACAACTAGAACAGAAACCTTGAGGTCAGAACATAATACCTGGAGACAACTAGAACAGAAACCTGGAGGTCAGAACATAATACCTGGAGATAACTAGAACAGAAACCTTGAGGTCAGAACATAATACCTGGAGACAACTAGAACAGAAACCTTGAGGTCAGAACATAATACCTGGAGACAACTAGAACAGAAACCTTGAGGTCAGAACATAATACCTGGAGACAACTAGAACAGAAACCTTGAGGTCAGAACATAATACCTGGAGACAACTAGAACAGAAACCTTGAGGTCAGAACATAATACCTGGAGACAACTAGAACAGAAACCTTGAGGTCAGAACATAATACCTGGAGACAACTAGAACAGAAACCTTGAGGTCAGAACATAATACCTGGAGAGACAACTAGAACAGAAACCTTGAGGTCAGAACATAATACCTGGAGACAACTAGAACAGAAACCTTGAGGTCAGAACATAATACCTGGAGACAACTAGAACAGAAACCTTGAGGTCAGAACATAATACCTGGAGACAACTAGAACAGAAACCTTGAGGTCAGAACATAATACCTGGAGAGACAACTAGAACAGAAACCTTGAGGTCAGAACATAATACCTGGAGACAACTAGAACAGAAACCTTGAGGTCAGAACATAATACCTGGAGACAACTAGAACAGAAACCTTGAGGTCAGAACATAATACCTGGAGACAACTAGAACAGAAACCTTGAGGTCAGAACATAATACTGGAGACAACTAGAACAGAAACCTTGAGGTCAGAACATAATACCTGGAGACAACTAGAACAGAAACCTTGAGGTCAGAACATAATACCTGGAGACAACTAGAACAGAAACCTGGAGGTCAGAACATAATACCTGGAGATAACTAGAACAGAAACCTTGAGGTCAGAACATAATACCTGGAGACAACTAGAACAGAAACCTTGAGGTCAGAACATAATACCTGGAGACAACTAGAACAGAAACCTTGAGGTCAGAACATAATACCTGGAGACAACTAGAACAGAAACCTTGAGGTCAGAACATAATACCTGGAGACAACTAGAACAGAAACCTTGAGGTCAGAACATAATACCTGGAGACAACTAGAACAGAAACCTTGAGGTCAGAACATAATACCTGGAGACAACTAGAACAGAAACCTAGAGGTCAGAACATAATACCTGGAGACAACTAGAACAGAAACCTTTAGGTCAGAACATAATACCTGGAGACAACTAGAACAGAAACCTTGAGATCAGAACATAATACCTGGAGACAACTAGAACAGAAACCTTGAGATCAGAACATAATACCTGGAGACAACTAGAACAGAAACCTGGAGGTCAGAACATAATACCTGGAGACAACTAGAACAGAAACCTTGAGGTCAGAACATAATACCTGGAGACAACTAGAACAGAAACCTGGAGATCAGAACATAATACCTGGAGACAACTAGAACAGAAACCTTGAGGTCAGAACATAGTACCTGGAGACAACTAGAACAGAAACCTTGAGATCAGAACATAATACCTGGAGACAACTAGAACAGAAACCTTGAGGTCAGAACATAATACCTGGAGACAACTAGAACAGAAACCTTGAGGTCAGAACATAATACCTGGAGACAACTAGAACAGAAACCTTGAGGTCAGAACATAATACCTGGAGACAACTAGAACAGAAACCTGGAGGTCAGAACATAATACCTGGAGACAACTAGAACAGAAACCTGGAGGTCAGAACATAATACCTGGAGACCACTAGAACAGAAACCTTGAGGTCCAAATGAAGATATAATTGCATAACTCTAATCCATTTTCACTTATTTTATCAACAATAATTCATGACTAAGTGAAGATCTGACCTGTTGGAAGATAGCAATAGCCCCTAGGAGAGACTCGGCAAGTGTTAGTGTACTAATTACCAAATTCACAAAATGGCTGCCCTCTTCTCTGTCCTCCTTCCTGTCTCGTAATGACCTTCAGTTTGGAGAGAAGCTGAAAATGGATTTGCCTGACGACTCAATCTGAATTAATCTCCTGTTCTATTGTCCTTTACATACTTCAGTCTGCCATCGTTGTTTTGTGTTAACTTCCAAATGGAGGGTTGTTTAACAAAACATCCATCAGCGATGAATTGTCTCAAACTAAATCAGAACATCAAAGGAAATTACACGTTTTCTGAACGCGACTTTACCCCACGCGAGTCCCGGCTCTGGGACCAATCTGATCGGTTAGAATGTGTCCACATTCTAGAAGTTAGGAGGAAGTCAGATCTGGAATCGTCGCAGAGAAGAACCGCCCGTGGGCGTGGCGTTTGGCCAGAGCAATGAGTCTGGGTAGCCAGGCAACAAATGTATTTCATCTCTACTCTAAATAAAGACTGATGAGGCCCAGCCAGTGGTGGAAATGGGCCTTGAAACCAATACGTTCCTGGAGAGTTCTCTCCTCAGGGGATTTAGTGAGAATCACTCAGGTAGATATAATGCAGAGAATAAGTGAAGGAGGGAGGGAAGGAAGGAAGGAAGGAGGGAGGGAGGGATGGAGGGAGGCAGGGAGGGAGGGAGGTAGGGAAGGAGGGAGGGATGGCTGGAGGGAGTCAGGGAGGGAGGGATGTAGGGAAGGAGGGAGGGAGGGCTGGAGGGAGGCAGGGAGGGAGGGAAGTAGGGAAGGAGGGAGGGCTGGAGGGAGGTAGAGAGGACTGAGGGAGGGAGGAAGGCACAGAAGGAGGGAGGGAGGGATGGAGGGAGGGCTGGAGGAGGGAGGGAGGGAAGAAGGTAGGTAGGGAGGCTGTGAGGGTTGAACTGTAATGAGGATAATGTCACCAGATCACCAGAAAAGGGAGAGATTGAAGGAGAGAAAGAGTGAAAATGGAGGGAGGGAGGAAGTGAGTGTTTTATTAAGTAATGGGGGTAATAGGGCTGGAGGGAGGGAGGAAGTGAGTGTTTTATTAAGTAATGGGGGTAATAGGGCTGGAGGGAGGGAGGGAGGAAGTGAGTGTTTTATTAAGTAATGGGGGTAATAGGGCTAGAGGGAGGGAGGAAGTGAGTGTTTTATTAAGTAATGGGAGTAATAGGGCTGGAGGGAGGGAGGAAGTGAGTGTTTTATTAAGTAATGGGGGTAATGGGGCTGGAGGGAGGGAGGGAGGAAGTGAGTGTTTATTAAGTAATGGGGGTAATAGGCTAGAGGGAGGGAGGAAGTGAGTGTTATTATTAAGTGATGGAGTATAGGCTGGAGGGAGGAGGAAGTGAGTGTTTTATTAAGTATGGGGATAGGGCTGGAGGAGGGAGGAGGAAGTGAGTGTTTTATTAAGTAATGGGGTAATGGGCTGGAGGGAGGAGGAAGTGAGTGTTTTATTAAGATGGGGTAATGGTAGGGAGGGAGGGAGGAAGTGAGTGTTTTATTAAATAATGGGTGGGTAATGGGGCTGGAGGGAGGGAGGAAGTGAGTGTTTTATTAAGTAATGTGGGTAAAGGTAGGGAGGGAGGAAGTGAGTGTTTATAGTATGGGTATGGGGGGAGGGAGGGAGGAAGTGAGTGTTTTATTAAGTAATGGGGGTAATGGGCTGGAGGGAGGGAGGAAGTGAGTTTTTATTAAGTAATGGGGGTAATAGGGCTGGAGGGAGGGAGGAAGTGAGTGTTTTATTAAGTAATGGGGTATAGGGCTGGAGGGAGGGAGGAAGTGAGTGTTTTATTAAGTAATGGGGTAATAGGGCTGGAGGGAGGAGGAAGTGAGTGTTTTATTAAGTAATGGGGGTAATGGGGCTGGAGGGAGGGAGGGAGGAAGTGAGTGTTTTATTAAGTAATGTGGGTAATAGGACTGGAGGGAGGGAGGAAGTGAGTGTTTTATTAAGTAATGGTGGTAACAGGGCTGGAGGGAGGGAGGAAGTGAGTGTTTTATTAAGTAATGGGGGTAATGGGGCTGGAGGGAGGGAGGAAGTGAGTGTTTTATTAAGTTATGTGGGTTAATAGGGCTCGAGGGAGGGAGGAAGTGAATGTTTTATTAAGTAATGGGGGTAATGGGGCTGGAGGGAGGGAGGAAGTGAGTGTTTTATTAAGTTATGTGGGTAATGGGGCTGGAGGGAGGGAGGAAGTGA
>NW_024061054.1:12500-17113 GCF_016432855.1 Salvelinus namaycush | reverse complement strand
TCACAAGTCAGTGGCCACCGGCCTAAGGGATTTATGGAGCTTTTATATAAAATGTCTGTACTCATCCTCCCCTCCGTGCACCTGGTATTATTTTTGGGTTACCAGGTGCTCCCATTCTAATCGAATGAGTGCACCTGGTATTATTTTTGGGTTACTAGGTGCTCCTATTGAAATCGAATGAAAATGACACACAAAGACAAGGATTAATTGCAAAAAATATTGTATTTATTTAGAGTTATTCATGGATTGATTTGTCCCTCAATTAGTCTCCGAGCCTGGCTTGCATTATGAGGCAAATTATGGGAACGGTAGTAGCGTGCCTGCGTCTCCAGGGAGTGACACATGTGGTCAGCCACAGTTCCACGGTCTGTAAGCGACCCAAGATTAAAGTTTAATGTGGCAATGCTTCTTCGAATTGTACCAAATGTCACTTTCCTTCCAATGCCAAACTCTGCAAAAATCTTACCCACACAATCACAGAGATTACCGTATGGTTTACCAGAGCATGTGAAAAAGAAGAGTGTTGTGTCTGGGGTCATTCCACTCAGATGAGGCCTGATCCGATGGAATCGTTGAAGCCAAGTGTATTCCTCATCAGATATAACAATTCTGCACTCCCCGAAGCTGTAGTTAGTTTTGTGGCTTGCTACAGTCATTTGATAAACCCCACTTTCATTGGTTATTTCATTGAAATCACTCTCACCGAACATGGTGACTGGGGATCGTCGAGTTCCATTAAAAGTCGCCAACCGGCTGGACATGAGAGCCGCAAACCTGCGTCTGTCAGATGAGGTGGCTCGGACTTCCAGCCTGCTGAGAACAGAAGGAATAGATGCATTGCTTAGCTCCAAAAATCGTTTTAACTCCGCAGCGCTGAGCACCTCGTCCCTGCAGCGTCTGCGAAATTGTGCCATGTGCGTTGCCAGGCTCTGCCTAGAATCCCTGTCTATCTTTGCCAAGCAGAGTAACAATTTGCGAATTACACTGGCTTTAGCTTGCAGACCATTCGGCCGGAACTGAATAAGATATTTCAGGAAACTTCTAACATCTGATCGGTATAGTTTTAATGTGGATGGTGCCAAACTACGGCCTTCACATGTCCGGTACCACTCATACACACGCATGTAGTTGTCCAGAAAACACAGGCCTTCATCGGATTTGTCCTCGGACATAATGCGGAGGAATTCCCGTACTCGTGACAGACTGGTGTGACTATTGTCTATTCTTTTAACTGAAGGGTTAATACCCTTAATATAGGTAGCATATTCATTCAAAATGACATCACTCAAACCTTCAGTTGTGGACGGCACACCACCGCCGCCTCCATCACTTTCGCTATCGGTGGAAGGCGACATGACGCTGCATTGCTCCCCCGGTTCCGAGCATTGTTCACCGGTTGACTGCACCGTCGCCTGACTGGTTGACTGCACCGCTGACTGCTCACTCTCGCCACTCAGCTGCTGTTCTGCGGACAACTCACTTCCAACGCCGTTGTTAGGCTCCATACAATCCCCTGGGTAGGCCTGCTGTGTCTCAGCCGAAATCGGGCTACATTGCACGGCATGATTCCATTCCATAGATGCGTGTGTAAGTCCATGGACAGTCTTAAAATGTTTGTCTATCCGCGAAATATGCGTCTTGGTACAAAGTCCACAGTCATGTCGTTTTTGTTTGCTGTCCATAGCTAGCTTCTCTCTCCTGCCTTCCTGTGTGTATGTTTGTTAGCTTCCAACCGTCGCCTAATCAATGGCCTAATTATCACCAGGTGTGGATACAGGTGCGGCGCGAGCGGGGCACGGGCGGGGCACGGGCGGGGCAAGGGCGGGGCTGTGTCATAGCTATGCCCTGCTTAGGGCTATAGACATGAATTGTTATGCCGGAAAATAGGCACCTTGAATGGGATTCAATTCATAGAGCACTGCCCTTGGAGCCCACAGGCTCAGATGCCACATGCCACAATACCACTTCCACATACCACAATGCCACTTCCACATACCACAATGCCACTTCCACATACCACAATGCCACTTCCACATACCACAATGCCACTTACACAAGTGTCAAACGCCCCTTCACCAAGTGCCAAACGCCCCAACCCTAACCCTAACCCTAACCCTAAGAAGGTCGTAAGTTCCATCAGCAGTGCCACAGGTGCCATAGGTGCCAAACCCCTGCCTGGGTAATTTTTAAAGCTATTTAAAAAAAAAAAAATATGCCGGGCAAGAGGCACTCTGACCGGGGTAACATTAGGTGTGCACTGCCCCCCCCTGGAGCCCTGTGGCACTTGGCACTTGGCACTTGGCACTTTAAACCTTTCATAAGTGCCATAGGTGCCAGACCCCTGACTGGGTCATTTTTAAAGAATAAAGGGCTACACACATTAAATACTATGCCGGGCAAGAGGCACTCTGACCGGGGTAACATTAGGTGTGCACTGCCCCCCTGGAGCCCTGTGGCACTTGGCACTTGGCACTTGGCACTTTAAACCTTTCATAAGTGCCATGCCATAGGTGCCAGACCCCTGACTGGGTCATTTTAAATACAGGATAATAGGCTACACACATTAAATACTATGCCGGGCAAGAGGCACTCTGACCGGGGTAACATTAGGTGTGCACTGCCCCCCTGGAGCCCTGTGGCACTTGGCACTTGGCACTTGGCACTTTAAACCTTTCATAAGTGCCATAGGTGCCAGACCCCTGACTGGGTCATTTTTAAAGAATAAAGGGCTACACACATTAAATACTATGCCGGGCAAGAGGCACTCTGACCGGGGTAACATTAGGTGTGCACTGCCCCCCTGGAGCCCTGTGGCACTTGGCACTTGGCACTGCTACACACATTAAATACTATGCCGGGCAAGAGGCACTCTGACCGGGGTAACATTAGGTGTGCACTGCCCCCCTGAGCCCTGTGGCACTTGGCACTTGGCACTTGGCACTTTAAACCTTTCATAAGTGCAATAGGTGCCAGACCCCTGACTGGGTCATTTTTAAAGGATAAAAGGGCTACACACATTAAAATACTATGCCGGGGCAAGAGGCACTCTGACGCGGGGTAACATTATGTGTGCACTGCCCCACTGGAGCCCTGTGGCACTTGGCACTTGGCATTTGGCACTTGGCATTTGGCACTTTAAAACCTTTCATAAGTGCCATAGAGTGGTAATTGCATAGGATTTCAGGGTAATGAACACATTAAATACTATGCCGGGCAAGAGGGCACTCTGACCGGGGTAACATTATGTGTGCACTACCCCCCTAGAGGATAAAGGGCTACACACATTAAATACTATGCCGGGCAAGAGGCACTCTGACCGGGGTAACATTATGTGTGCACTGCCCCCCTGGAGCCCTGTGGCACTTGGCACTTGGCATTTGGCACTTGGCATTTGGCACTTTAAACCTTTCATAAGTGCCATAGAGTGGTAATTGCATAGGATTTCAGGGGTATACACATTAAATACTATGCCGGGCAAGAGGCACTCTGACCGGGGTAACATTATGTGTGCACTACCCCCCTGGAGCCCTGTGGCACTTGGCACTTGGCATTTGGCACTTGGCATTTGGCACTTTAAACCTTTCATAAGTGCCATAGAGTGGTAATTGCATAGGATTTCAGGGGTATACACATTAAATACTATGCCGGGCAAGAGGCACTCTGACTGGGGTAACATTAGGTGTGCACTGCCCTGTGGCACTTGGCACTTGGCACTTGGCATTTGGCACTTGGCATTTGGCACTTGGCACTTCCATAAGTGCCATAGAGTGGTAATTGCATAGGATTTCAGGGCTATACACATTAAATACTATGCCGGGCAAGAGGCACTTTGACTGGGATACAATTTTAAAAATTCCCGCACCATCTGGATTTGTCCACATGATGGCGACATTGGATAGGGTAAGCTGGGATAAAATTATGATGGTAATTGCATAGGATTTCAGGGGTATACACATTAAATACTATGCCGGGCAAGAGGCACTTTGACTGGGATAAAATTATTATGGTAATTGCATAGGATTTCAGGGGTATACACATTAAATACTATGCCGGGCTAGAGGCACTTTGACTGGGATAAAATTATTATGGTAATTGCATAGGATTTCAGGGGTATACACATTAAATACTATGCCGGGCAAGAGGCACTTTGACTGGGATAAAATTATTATGGTAATTGCATAGGATTTCAGGGGTATACACATTAAATACTATGCCGGGCTAGAGGCACTTTGACTGGGATAAAATTATTATGGTAATTGCATAGGATTTCAGGGGTATACACATTAAATACTATGCCGGGCAAGAGGCACTTTGACTGGGATAAAATTATTATGGTAATTGCATAGGATTTCAGGGGTATACACATTAAATACTATGCCGGGCAAGAGGCACTTTGACTGGGATAAAATTATTATGGTAATTGCATAGGATTTCAGGGGTATACACATTAAATACTATGCCGGGCTAGAGGCACTTTGACTGGGATAAAATTATTATGGTAATTGCATAGGATTTCAGGGGTATACACATTAAATACTATGCCGGGCAAGAGGCACTTTGACTGGGATAAAATTATTATGGTAATTGCATAGGATTTCAGGGGTATACACATT
>NW_024061053.1:79483-205323 GCF_016432855.1 Salvelinus namaycush | reverse complement strand
AATCTGTTTCTAACCTGTACCTACTCTAACCTGTACCTAATCTAACCTGTATCTACTCTAGCCTGTCTCTAACCTGTACCTACTCTAACCGGTCTCTAACCTGTACCTACTCTAATCTGTCTCTAACCTGTACCTGCTCTAACCTGTCTCTAACCTGTACCTACTCTCACCTGTACCTACTCTAACCTGTACCTACTCTAATCTTACTCTAACCTGTACCTGCTCTAACCTGTCTCTAACCTGTATCTACTCTAACCTGTCTCTAACCTTTATCTACTCTAACCTGTGCCTAATCTAACCTGTACATACTCTAACCTGTACCTACCATAACCTTACCTACTCTAAACTGTACCTACTCTAACCTGTACCTACTCTAACCTGTACCTACTCTAATCTGTTTCTAACCTGTACCTACTCTAACCTGTACCTAATCTAACCCTTATCTACTCTAACCTGTCTCTAACCTGTACCTAATCTAACCTGTCTCTAACCTGTACCTACTCTAACCTGTCTCTAACCTGTACCTACTCTCACCTGTACCTACTCTAACCTGTACCTACTCTAATCTGTCTCTAACCTGTACCTGCTCTAACCTGTATCTACTCTAACCTGTCTCTAACCTGTATCTACTCTAACATGTGCCTACTCCAACCTGTCTCTAACCTGTACCTACTCTAACCTGTACCTACTCTAACCTGTACCTACTCTAATCTGTTTCTAACCTGTACCTACTCTAACCTGTACCTAATCTAACCTGTATCTACTCTAACCTGTCTCTAACCTGTACCTACTCTAACCGGTCTCTAACCTGTACCTACTCTAATCTGTCTCTAACCTGTACCTGCTGTAACCTGTCTCTAACCTGTACCTACTCCCACCTGTACCTACTCTAACCTGTACCTACTCTAACCTGTACCTACTCTAATCTGTCTCTAACCTGTACCTACTCTAACCCGTCTCTAACCTGTACCTACTCTAATCTGTCTCTAACCTGTACCTGCTCTAACCTGTCTCTAACCTGAACCTACTCTCACCTGTACCTGCTCTAACCTGTACCTACTCCAATCTGTCTCTAACCTGTACCTGCTCTAACCTGTCTCTAACCTGTATCTACTCTAACCTGTAAATACTCTAACCTGTACCTACCATAACCTTACCTACTCTCACCTGTACCTACTCTAACCTGTACCTACTCTAATCTGTACCTACTCTAACCTGTCTCTAACCTGTACCTACTCTAACCTGTCTCTAACCTGTACCTACTCTAACCTGTCTCTAACCTGTACCTACTCTCACCTGTACCTACCATAACCTTACCTACTCTAAACTGTACCTACTCTAACCTGTACCTACTCTAACCTGTACCTACCATAACCTTACCTACTCTAAACTGTACCTACTCTAACCTGTACCTACTCTAACCTGTACCTACTCTAATCTGTTTCTAACCTGTACCTGCTCTAACCTGTCTCTAACCTGTCTCTAACCTGTATCTACTCTAACCTGTCTCTAACCTGTATCTACTCTAACCTGTGCCTACTCTAACCTGTACATACTCTAACCTGTACCTACCATAACCTTACCTACTCTAAACTGTACCTACTCTAACCTGTACCTACTCTAATCTGTTTCTAACCTGTACCTACTCTAACCTGTACCTAATCTAACCTGTACCTACTCTAATCTGTACCTACTCTAACCTGTACCTACTCTAATCTGTCTCTAACCTGTACCTGCTCTAACCTGTATCTACTCTAACCTGTCTCTAACCTGTACCTACCATAACCGTACCTACTCTAAACTGTACCTACTCTAACCTGTACCTACTCTAATCTGTTTCTAACCTGTACCTACTCTAACCTGTACCTAATCTAACCGGTCTCTAACCTGTACCTACTCTAATCTGTCTCTAACCTGTACCTGCTCTAACCTGTCTCTAACCTGTACCTACTCTCACCTGTACCTACTCTAACCTGTACCTACTCCAATCTGTCTCTAACCTGTACCTGCTCTAACCTGTCTCTAACCTGTATCTACTCTAACCTGTCTCTAACCTTTAGCTACTCTAACCTGTGCCTACTCTAACCTGTACATACTCTAACCTGTACCTACCATAACCTTACCTACTCTAAACTGTACCTACTCTAACCTGTACCTACTCTAATCTGTTTCTAACCTGTACCTACTCTAACCTGTACCTAATCTAACCCTTATCTACTCTAACCTGTCTCTAACCTGTACCTAATCTAACCTGTCTCTAACCTGTACCTACTCTAACCTGTCTCTAACCTGTACCTACTCTTACCTGTACCTACTCTAACCTGTACCTACTCTAATCTGTCTCTAACCTGTACCTGCTCTAACCTGTATCTACTCTAACCTGTCTCTAACCTGTATCTACTCTAACATGTGCCTACTCCAACCTGTCTCTAACCTGTACCTACTCTAACCTGTACCTACTCTAACTTGTACCTACTCTAATCTGTTTCTAATCTGTACCTACTCTAACCTGTACCTAATCTAACCTGTATCTACTCTAACCTGTCTCTAACCTGTACCTACTCTAACCGGTCTCTAACCTGTACCTACTCTAATCTGTCTCTAACCTGTACCTGTTCTAACCTGTCTCTAACCTGTACCTACTCTCACCTGTACCTACTCTAAACTGTACCTACTCTAACCTGTACCTACTCTAATCTGTCTCTAACCTGTACCTGCTCTAACCTGTCTCTAACCTGTATCTACTCTAACCTGTCTCTAACCTGTATCTACTCTAACCTGTGCCTACTCTAACCTGTACATACTCTAACCTGTACCTACCATAACCTTACCTACTCTAAACTGTACCTACTCTAACCTGTACCTACTCTAATCTGTTTCTAACCTGTACCTACTCTAACCTGTACCTAATCTAACCTGTATCTACTCTAACCTGTCTCCAACCTGTACCTACTCTAACCCGTCTCTAACCTGTACCTACTCTAATCTGTCTCTAACCTGTACCTGCTCTAACATGTCTCTAACCTGTACCTACTCTCACCTGTACCTGCTCTAACCTGTACATACTCCAATCTGTCTCCAACCTGTACCTGCTCTAACCTGTCTCTAACCTGTATCTACTCTAACCTGTAAATACTCTAACCTGTACCTACCATAACCTTACCTACTCTCACCTGTACCTACTCTAACCTGTACCTACTCTAATCTGTACCTACTCTAACCTGTCTCTAACCTGTACCTACTCTAACCTGTCTCTAACCTGTACCTACTCTAACCTGTCTCTAACCTGTACCTACTCTCACCTGTACCTACTCTAACCTGTACCTACTCTAATCTGTCTCTAATCTGTACCTACTCTAACCTGTCCCTACAATAACCTTACCTACTCTAAACTGTACCTACTCTAACCTGTACCTACTCTAACCTGTACCTACTCTAATCTGTTTCTAACCTGTACCTACTCTAACCTGTACCTACTCTCACCTGTACCTACTCTAACCTGTACCTACTCTAATCTGTTTCTAACCTGTACCTACTCTAACCTGCACCTAATCTAACCTGTATCTACTCTAACCTGTCTCTAACCTGTACCTACTCTAACCGGTCTCTAACCTGTACCTACTCTAATCTGTACCTACTCTAACCTGTACCTACTCTAATCTGTCTCTAACCTGTACCTGCTCTAACCTGTACCTACCATAACCTTACCTACTCTAAACTGTACCTACTCTAACCTGTACCTACTCTAATCTGTTTCTAACCTGTACCTACTTTAACCTGTACCTAATCTAACCTGTATCTACTCTAGCCTGTCTCTAACCTGTACCTACTCTAACCGGTCTCTAACCTGTACCTACTCTAATCTGTCTCTAACCTGTACCTGCTCTAACCTGTCTCTAACCTGTACCTACTCTCACCTGTACCTACTCTAACCTGTACCTACTCTAATCTGTCTCTAACCTGTACCTGCTCTAACCTGTCTCTAACCTGTATCTACTCTAACCTGTCTCTAACCTTTATCTACTCTAACCTGTGCCTAATCTAACCTGTACATACTCTAACCTGTACCTACCATAACCTTACCTACTCTAAACTGTACCTACTCTAACCTGTACCTACTCTAACCTGTACCTACTCTAATCTGTTTCTAACCTGTACCTACTCTAACCTGTACCTAATCTAACCCTTATCTACTCTAACCTGTCTCTAACCTGTACCTACTCTAACCTGTCTCTAACCTGTACCTACTCTCACCTGTACCTACTCTAACCTGTACCTACTCTAATCTGTCTCTAACCTGTACCTGCTCTAACCTGTATCTACTCTAACCTGTCTCTAACCTGTATCTACTCTAACATGTGCCTACTCCAACCTGTCTCTAACCTGTACCTACTCTAACCTGTACCTACTCTAACCTGTACCTACTCTAATCTGTTTCTAACCTGTACCTACTCTAACCTGTACCTAATCTAACCTGTATCTACTCTAACCTGTCTCTAACCTGTACCTACTCTAACCGGTCTCTAACCTGTACCTACTCTAATCTGTCTCTAACCTGTACCTGCTGTAACCTGTCTCTAACCTGTACCTACTCCCACCTGTACCTACTCTAAACTTTACCTACTCTAACCTGTACCTACTCTAATCTGTCTCTAGCCTGTACCTACTCTAACCCGTCTCTAACCTGTACCTACTCTAATCTGTCTCTAACCTGTACCTGCTCTAACCTGTCTCTAACCTGAACCTACTCTCACCTGTACCTGCTCTAACCTGTACCTACTCCAATCTGTCTCTAACCTGTACCTGCTCTAACCTGTCTCTAACCTGTATCTACTCTAACCTGTAAATACTCTAACCTGTACCTACCATAACCTTACCTACTCTCACCTGTACCTACTCTAACCTGTACCTACTCTAATCTGTACCTACTCTAACCTGTCTCTAACCTGTACCTACTCTAACCTGTCTCTAACCTGTACCTACTCTAACCTGTCTCTAACCTGTACCTACTCTCACCTGTACCTACCATAACCTTACCTACTCTAAACTGTACCTACTCTAACCTGTACCTACTCTAACCTGTACCTACCATAACCTTACCTACTCTAAACTGTACCTACTCTAACCTGTACCTACTCTAACCTGTACCTACTCTAATCTGTTTCTAACCTGTACCTGCTCTAACCTGTCTCTAACCTGTATCTACTCTAACCTGTCTCTAACCTGTATCTACTCTAACCTGTGCCTACTCTAACCTGTACATACTCTAACCTGTACCTACCATAACCTTACCTACTCTAAACTGTACCTACTCTAACCTGTACCTACTCTAATCTGTTTCTAACCTGTACCTACTCTAACATGTACCTAATCTAACCTGTACCTACTCTAATCTGTACCTACTCTAACCTGTACCTACTCTAATCTGTCTCTAACCTGTACCTGCTCTAACCTGTATCTACTCTAACCTGTCTCTAACCTGTACCTACCATAACCGTACCTACTCTAAACTGTACCTACTCTAACCTGTACCTACTCTAATCTGTTTCTAACCTGTACCTACTCTAACCTGTACCTAATCTAACCGGTCTCTAACCTGTACCTACTCTAATCTGTCTCTAACCTGTACCTGCTCTAACCTGTCTCTAACCTGTACCTACTCTCACCTGTACCTACTCTAACCTGTACCTACTCCAATCTGTCTCTAACCTGTACCTGCTCTAACCTGTCTCTAACCTGTATCTACTCTAACCTGTCTCTAACCTTTAGCTACTCTAACCTGTGCCTACTCTAACCTGTACATACTCTAACCTGTACCTACCATAACCTTACCTACTCTAAACTGTACCTACTCTAACCTGTACCTACTCTAATCTGTTTCTAACCTGTACCTACTCTAACCTGTACCTAATCTAACCCTTATCTACTCTAACCTGTACCTACTCCCACCTGTACCTACTCTAAACTTTACCTACTCTAACCTGTACCTACTCTAATCTGTCTCTAACCTGTACCTACTCTAACCCGTCTCTAACCTGTACCTACTCTAATCTGTCTCTAACCTGTACCTGCTCTAACCTGTCTCTAACCTGAACCTACTCTCACCTGTACCTGCTCTAACCTGTACCTACTCCAATCTGTCTCTAACCTGTACCTGCTCTAACCTGTCTCTAACCTGTATCTACTCTAACCTGTAAATACTCTAACCTGTACCTACCATAACCTTACCTACTCTCACCTGTACCTACTCTAACCTGTACCTACTCTAATCTGTACCTACTCTAACCTGTCTCTAACCTGTACCTACTCTAACCTGTCTCTAACCTGTACCTACTCTAACCTGTCTCTAACCTGTACCTACTCTCACCTGTACCTACCATAACCTTACCTACTCTAAACTGTACCTACTCTAACCTGTACCTACTCTAACCTGTACCTACCATAACCTTACCTACTCTAAACTGTACCTACTCTAACCTGTACCTACTCTAACCTGTACCTACTCTAATCTGTTTCTAACCTGTACCTGCTCTAACCTGTCTCTAACCTGTATCTACTCTAACCTGTCTCTAACCTGTATCTACTCTAACCTGTGCCTACTCTAACCTGTACATACTCTAACCTGTACCTACCATAACCTTACCTACTCTAAACTGTACCTACTCTAACCTGTACCTACTCTAATCTGTTTCTAACCTGTACCTACTCTAACATGTACCTAATCTAACCTGTACCTACTCTAATCTGTACCTACTCTAACCTGTACCTACTCTAATCTGTCTCTAACCTGTACCTGCTCTAACCTGTATCTACTCTAACCTGTCTCTAACCTGTACCTACCATAACCGTACCTACTCTAAACTGCACCTACTCTAACCTGTACCTACTCTAATCTGTTTCTAACCTGTACCTACTCTAACCTGTACCTAATCTAACCGGTCTCTAACCTGTACCTACTCTAATCTGTCTCTAACCTGTACCTGCTCTAACCTGTCTCTAACCTGTACCTACTCTCACCTGTACCTACTCTAACCTGTACCTACTCCAATCTGTCTCTAACCTGTACCTGCTCTAACCTGTCTCTAACCTGTATCTACTCTAACCTGTCTCTAACCTTTAGCTACTCTAACCTGTGCCTACTCTAACCTGTACATACTCTAACCTGTACCTACCATAACCTTACCTACTCTAAACTGTACCTACTCTAACCTGTACCTACTCTAATCTGTTTCTAACCTGTACCTACTCTAACCTGTACCTAATCTAACCCTTATCTACTCTAACCTGTCTCTAACCTGTACCTAATCTAACCTGTCTCTAACCTGTACCTACTCTAACCTGTCTCTAACCTGTACCTACTCTCACCTGTACCTACTCTAACCTGTACCTACTCTAATCTGTCTCTAACCTGTACCTGCTCTAACCTGTATCTACTCTAACCTGTCTCTAACCTGTATCTACTCTAACATGTGCCTACTCCAACCTGTCTCTAACCTGTACCTACTCTAACCTGTACCTACTCTAACTTGTACCTACTCTAATCTGTTTCTAATCTGTACCTACTCTAACCTGTACCTAATCTAACCTGTATCTACTCTAACCTGTCTCTAACCTGTACCTACTCTAACCGGTCTCTAACCTGTACCTACTCTAATCTGTCTCTAACCTGTACCTGTTCTAACCTGTCTCTAACCTGTACCTACTCTCACCTGTACCTACTCTAAACTGTACCTACTCTAACCTGTACCTACTCTAATCTGTCTCTAACCTGTACCTGCTCTAACCTGTCTCTAACCTGTATCTACTCTAACCTGTCTCTAACCTGTATCTACTCTAACCTGTGCCTACTCTAACCTGTACATACTCTAACCTGTACCTACCATAACCTTACCTACTCTAAACTGTACCTACTCTAACCTGTACCTACTCTAATCTGTTTCTAACCTGTACCTACTCTAACCTGTACCTAATCTAACCTGTATCTACTCTAACCTGTCTCTAACCTGTACCTACTCTAACCTGTCTCTAACCTGTACCTGCTCTAACCTGTCTCTAACCTGTACCTACTCTAACCTGTCTCTAACCTGTACCTACTCTCACCTGTACCTACTCTAACCTGTACCTACTCTAACCTGTCTCTAACCTGTACCTACTCTCACCTGTACCTACTCTAACCTGTACCTACTCTAATCTGTCTCTAACCTGTACCTGCTCTAACCTGTCTCTAACCTGTATCTACTCTAACCTGTCTCTAACCAGTACATACTCTAACCTGTACCTACCATAACCTTACCTACTCTAAACTGTACCTACTCTAACCTGTACCTACTCTAACCTGTACCTACTCTAATCTTTTTCTAACCTGTACCTACTCTAACCTGTACCTAATCTAACCTGTATCTACTCTAACCTGTCTCTAACCTGTACTTACTCTAACCTGTCTCTAACCTGTACCTACTCTAACATGTCTCTAACCTGTACCTACTCTTACCTGTACCTACTCTAACCTGTACCTAATCTAACCTGTAGGTACAGATTACAGGTTAGAGTAGGTACAGGTTAGAGTAAATTCAGGTTGAGTTGAGATAAGGCGGGGCTTTACCTAGCAAAGACTTATAGATGACCTGGAGCCAGTGGGTTTGGCGACGGATATGTAGTGAGGACCAGCCAACGAGAGCATACAGGTCGCAGTGGTGGGTAGTATATGGGGCTTTGGTGATAAAAGGATGGCACTGTGATAGACTACATCCAGTTTGCTGAGAAGAGTGTTGGGGGCTATTTTGTAAATGACATGATGACAGCTTTGCACACTCTTGGCATTCTCTCAACCAGCTTCACCTGGAATGCTTTTCCAACAGTCTTGAATGAGTTCCCACATATGCTGAGCACTTGTTGGCTGCTTTTTCTTCACTCGGTGGTCCAACTCATCCCAAACCATCTCATTTGGGTTGAGATCGGGTGATTGTGGAGGCCAGGTCATCTGAAGCAGCACTCCATCACTCTCCTTCTTGGTCAAATAGCCCTTATACAGCCTGGAGGTGTGTTGGGTCATTATCCTGTTGAAAAACAAATGATAATCCCACTAAGCGCAAACCAGATGGGATGGTGTATCGCTGCAGAATGTTGTGGTAGCCATGCTGGTTAAGTGTGCCTTGAATTTAAATAAATCACACTCAGTGTCATCAGCAAAGCACCCCCACACCATTACACCTCCTCCTCCATGCTTCATGGTGGGAACCACACATGCAGAGATCATCCGTTCACCTACTCTGCGTCTCACAAAGATACAGTGGTTGGAACCAAAAATCTCAAATTTGGACTCATCAGACCAAAGGACAGATTTCCACGGGTCTAATGTCCATTGCTTGTGTTTTTTGGCACAAGCAAGTCTCTTCTTATTATTTGTGTCCTTTAGTAATGGTTTCTTTGCAGCAATTTGACCATGAAGGCCTGATTCACGTAGTCCCCTCTGAACAGTTGATGTTGAGACGTGTCTGTTACTTGAACTCTCTGAAGCATTTATTTGGTCTGCAATTTCTGAGGGTGGTAACTAATGAATTTATCCTCTGCAGCAGAGGTACCTCTGGGTCTTCCTTTCCTGTGGTGGTTCTCATGAGAGCCAGTTTCATCATAGTGCTTGATGGTTTTTGCGACTGAACTTGAAGAAACTTGAAAAGTTCTTGAAATGTTCCGCATTGACTGACCTTCATGTCTTAAAATAATGTTGGATTGTTGTTTGTCTTTGTTTATTTGAGCTGTTCTTGACATAATAGGGACTTGGTCTTTTAACAAATAGGGCTATCTTCTGTATACCACCCCTACCTTGTCACAACACAACTGATTGGCTCGAAAGCATTAAGAAGGAAATAAATTCCACAACTTAACTTTTAACAAGGCACACAAGTTAATTGAAATGCATTCCAGGTGACTACCTTATGAAGCTGGTTGAGAGAATGCCAAGAGTGTGCAAAGCTGTCATCAAGGCAAAGGGTGGCTACTTTGAAGGATCTAAAATATAAAATATATTTTTATTAATTTAACACTTTTTTGGTTACTACATGATTCCATATGTGTTATTTCATAGTTTTGATGTCTTCACTATTATTCTACAATGTAGGTGTGTCCAAACTTTTGACTGGTAATCAATCAATCAATCAATCAATCAATCAATCAATAAAATTTTATTTGTCACATACACATGGTTAGCAGATGTTAATGCGAGTGTAGCGAAATGCTTGTTCTTCTAGTTCTGACAATGCAGTAATAACCAACGAGTAATCTAACCTAACAATTCCACAACTACTACCTTATACACACAAGTGTAAAGGGATAAAGAATATGTACATGAAGATATATGAATGAGTGATGGTACAGAACGGCATAGGCAAGATGCAGTAGATGGTATAGAGTACAGTATTTACATATGAGATGAGTAATGTAGGGTATATAAACATAAAGTGACATAGTTTAAAGTGGCTAGTGATACATGTATTACATAAAGATGGCAAGATGCAGTAGATGATATAGAGTACAGCATATACATATGAGATGAGTAATGTAGGGTATGTAAACATTATATTAAGTGGCATTGTTTAAAGTGGCTAGTGATACATTTTTACATAAATTTCCATCAATTCCCATTATTAAAGTGGCTGGAGTTGAGTCAGTATGTTGGCAGCAGCCACTAAATGTTAGTGGTGGCTGTTTAACAGTCTGATGGCCTTGAGATAGAAGCTGTTTTTCAGTCTCTCGGTCCCTGCTTTGATGCACCTGTACTGACCTCGCCTTCTGGGAGATAGCGGGGTGAACAGGCAGTGGCTCGGGTGGTTGTTGTCCTTGATGATCTTTATGGCCTTCCTGTGACATCGGGTGGTGTAGGTGTCCTGGAGGGCAGGTAGTTTGCCCCCGGTGATGCGTTGTGCAGACCTCACTACCCTCTGGAGAGCCTTACGGTTGTGGGCGGAGCAGTTGCCGTACCAGGCGGTGATACAGCCCGACAGGATGCTCTCGATTGTGCATCTGTAGAAGTTTGTGAGTGCTTTTGGTGACAAGCCGAATTTCTTCAGCCTCCTGAGGTTGAAGAGGCGCTGCTGCGCCTTCTTCACCACGCTGTCTGTGTTGGTGGACCAATTCAGTTTGTCCGTGATGTGTACACCGAGGAACTTAAAACTTACTACACTCTCCACTACTGTCCCGTCGATGTGGATAGGGGGGTGCTCCCTCTGCTGTTTCCTGAAGTCCACAATCATCTCCTTTGTTTTGTTGACGTTGAGTGTGAGGTTATTTTCCTGACACCACACTCCGAGGGCCCTCACCTCCTCCCTGTAGGCCGTCTCGTCGTTGTTGGTAATCAAGCCTACCACTGTAGTGTCGTCCGCAAACTTGATGATTGAGTTGGAGGCGTGCATGGCCACGCAGTCGTGGGTGAACAGGGAGTACAGGAGAGGGCTCAGAACGCACCCTTGTGGGGCCCCAGTGTTGAGGATCAGCGGGGTGGAGATGTTGTTACCTACCCTCACCACCTGGGGGCGGCCCGTCAGGAAATCCAGTACTGTACATAGCTGTACATAGGTAAGTGAATTACCTCGTACCCCAGCACACAGTGGTGTAAAGTACTTAAGAAAAATACTTTATTTAAATTACTACTTAAGTTGTTTTTTGGGGTATCTGTACTTTACTATTTATAATTTTGACAACTTTTACTTTTTCTTCACTACATTCCTAAAGAAAATAATGTACATTTTACTCCATTCATTTTCCCTGACACCCAAAAGTACTCGTTACATTTTGAATGCTTACCAGTACAGGAAAAGGGTCCAATTCACACACTTATCAAGAGAACGTCCCTGGTCATCCCTACTGCCTCTGATCTGACAGACTCACTAAACAGAGAACGTCCCTGGTCATCCCTACCGCCTCTGATCTGACAGACTCACTAAACAGAGAACGTCCCTGGTCATCCCTACCGCCTCTGATCTGACAGACTCACTAAACAGAGAACGTCCCTGGTCATCCCTACCGCCTCTGATCTGACAGACTCACTAAACAGAGAACGTCCCTGGTCATCCCTACTGCCTCTGATCTGACAGACTCACTAAACAGAGAACGTCCCTGGTCATCCCTACCGCCTCTGATCTGACAGACTCACTAAACAGAGAACGTCCCTGGTCATCCCTACTGCCTCTGATCTGACAGACTCACTAAACAGAGAACGTCCCTGGTCATCCCTACTGCCTCTGATCTGACAGACTCACTAAACAGAGAACGTCTCTGGTCATCCCTACTGCCTCTGATCTGACAGACTCACTAAACAGAGAACGTCTCTGGTCATCCCTACTGCCTCTGATCTGACAGACTCACTAAACAGAGAACGTCCCTGGTCATCACTACTGCCTCTAATCTGACAGACTCACTAAACAGAGAACGTCCCTGGTCATCACTACTGCCTCTGATCTGACAGACTCACTAAACAGAGAACGTCCCTGGTCATCCCTACTGCCTCTGATCTGACAGACTCACTAAACACAAATGCTTTGTTTGTAAATGATGTCTGAGTTTTGGAATGTGCCCCTAGCTGTCAAATAATAATAATAATAAGGAAATTGTGCCGTCTGGTTCGCTTACTATAAAGGAATTTGATGCATAGCATTTACTTTTACTCCAGTATGACGATTGAGTACTTTTCCCACCTTAAGTACATTTAAAACCAGATACTTTTAGACTTATACTCAAGTTTTTATTTAAAAAAAAAGTGTACCTTTATTTAACTAGGCAAGTCAGTTAAGAACAAATTCTTATTTACAATGACAGCCTATGAACAGTGGGTTAACTGCCTTGTTCAGGGGCAGAACGACAGATTTTTATCTTGTCAGCTCGGGGATTCGATCTTAACGCTCTAACCGCTAGGCTACCTGCCGTAGTATTTTAGTGGGTTACTTTCACTTTTACTTGAGTTGTTTTCTTTTAAGGTATCTTTACTTCTACTCAAGTATGACCATTGAATACTTTTTCAACCTCTGGCTGCCAGCACATCATCTCAGTACTGGTGCCCTGTGTATGTAGCCAAGTTATCGTTACTCATTGTGCCCTGTGTATATAGCCAAGTTATCGTTACTCATTGTGCCCTGTGTATATAGCCAAGTTATCGTTACTCATTGTGTCCTGTGTATGTAGCCAAGTTATCGTTACTCATTGTGCCCTGTGTATATAGCCAAGTTATCGTTACTCATTGTGTCCTGTGTATGTAGCCAAGTTATCGTTACTCATTGTGCCCTGTGTATATAGCCAAGTTATCGTTACTCATTGTGGATCCTCGGGTTACTATATTTATTATAATTGTTTTGTTTCCTCTGCATTGTTGGGAAGGCCCGTAAGTAAGCTTTTCACTGTTAGCCTACACCTGTTGTTTACGAAACATGTGACAAATACTATTTGATTTACTCTCGCCCAGGCATCTGTCCTGTCCCATGTGTATCCCATTCAGTACCATTCAGATAGAACAAACTAGGAGGGGTGGACCCTAGAGGCCAGTTTCCCGGACACAGATGAAGCCTGTCGTCCCAGACTAAAAAGCATGCTCAATGGATAATCTTCATTGAAATTGGCTTTATGGTCAGAGATAGGCTTAATCTGTGTCCAGGAAACTGGCCCTGAAGGTCGTTAGTTAGTGAGAGTGATGTTACCCGGGAGGAGTGAGGAGTCACCTTCAGTTGGTCAGTCAGTTGGTGACCTCACCGGATGAGGACAGTGTTATCTGTATAGGAGCTGTCCTGTGACCTGATGCCCTTGACTGCGTCCACCCTGGGGGATAAGGGTGGGACTGGGGCATTTTAAAAGTCACTGTGATGCTGCTGCCTTTACTGAACATGGTGTGAAAACAGATGTTTGGTCTCTCTCCAGACTGGGGGGTATAACTGAACATTGGATTAGTCTCTATCACTCCCCTTAGTCTCTCTCTCTCTCTCTCCTCACTTTCTCTTTCACTCTCTCTCTCCCCCCACTTTCTCTCTATATCTATCTCTCTCTCTCTCCTCACTTTCTCTTTCACTCTCTCTCTCTCTCTCTCTCTCTCTCCCCCCACTTTCTCTTTCTCTCTCTCTCTCTCTCTCTCTCTTTCTCTTTCTCTTTATCTCTCTCTCCACTTTCACTCTCCCTCCCCCTCTCTCTCCCCACTTTCTCTTTCTCTCTACCTCCCTCTCTCTCTCTCCCCACTTTCTCTCCCTCTCTCCCCCCACTTTCTCTGTCTGTCCCTTTCTCTCCCCACTTCCTCTCTCCCTCCTCCTCTCTCTCTCTCCCTCCCTCTTTCTCTCTCCCTCCCTGTCTCTCCCCACTTTCTCTCTCTCTCTCTCTCTCCCCACTCCCCCCCCCTCCCTCCTGCAGTGCGAGAGCAGTTGGAGTGGAAGCTAATTTGATCCAATCAATACCCTCCGTCTGTGTCTCTTCCTGTGTCAATCAGGGTGCCCTTGTCTACCAGCTCTGAGAGGATCTGTTTAGTTACAATCACTGGCCGACTGGAAATCTATTTCACTTCACGAAATGCCACTTCTCTTCTATCACCTTCCACTCTGAAAAGGCTATCTGATTGAATTAGAATTAGATTGATCCGTGTTCGAAATCTAGATGTCAATGTATTGTGTTTTGTAACAGTTCAAGTGTGTAAAATACATTGAATGTCCAATAAAGGAGGGTGAGGCTTTTCATGGCTTTGTTTAGATGTACTATACTGTATATGCAAGTAAACACACACACACCCAGAGACCCCCCCCCCCCCCCCCCCCCCCACTCACTCACACACACATTAAGCACAGTACCAGCTCAGTATTGTATCAGAGCTTTGAGAATCCTCCCCCTTACTCCTCCCCCTAACAGAACAGCCAATGAGCTTGATTATTATTCATGAACCACAGTAGGTGTAGTGATGTGCAGCAAGCCTGACAGAGAGAGGGGTGTGTCTCTACAAGCCCAGCGTGTGTATGAATGTGTGCTCATAGTGACAGAGAGAGAGAGAGAGAGAGGAGAGAGAGAGGGAGACGAGGGGGAATGAGAGAGAGTGTGTGAAAGAGAGAGAGAGAAATAAAGAGGAGAAAAGGAGTGAGAGAGCGAGAGAGAGAGAGAGAGGAGCTGATTGCTTCTTACATTGACAAAACACAACACACACACAACACACAACACACACACACTCTGAGAGGACTCCCAACACAACACACTTTGCTGGATCCTGGAGCTTGGAGCTTAGTATTAGTGTATCGGAGTGTGTGTGTACTGTGGTACCGCTGTGTGTGTGAGGGTGAGAGAATAGTGTCTTTCTAAGGATACCCTGATGAAAAACGGAGCCGGGTTTTCAGGCAGAGCCCCCTGTGTGATCCTCCGCATATCTACCCTGGGGGACCCACCGCGCACCGCCTCCGCCTGTCATCTCCACGACAACTAGAATGGGCTGCAATTTGTGCACTTTACAGAAACGGGAGGAACACTACAAGCTGCTGTATGAGATTGCACAGGTAAGAGAGACTTGACACTGGTAGATGTGAAATGTTTTTCACACTAGAAGATAGGAATGATTCCTATCTTTGCGATTTGGTGGGAACATGTGACGGTGTTTTCAGAAAAGAAGGAGAGAGAAAGAGAAAGAGAAAGAGAGAGAGGATACTTTTAGATTAGAAGGCAAGCAAAGGAGAGAGAAAATGAGACCATTTCTTCTAAGCAGGGAGACAGTTAGTCAGGCAGGCAGAATATGCAGTATTCTCTTCAAAGAGAAAAGGGAGAGAGGAGAGAGAAGGGGGAGAGAAGAGAGAGAGAATAGAGAAGGGAGAGAGAGAATAGAGAAGGGAGAGAGAAGAGAGAAGGGAGAGAGAAGAGAGAAGGGAGAGAGAGAAGAGACACAGAAGGGACAGTTAGTTATTTCTCCTCAGCAGAAGATGTAAGGAACAAGTTCCGTAATTGTCCTCTGCTGGCTTCAGAGGGGTTCATGATGCTCTCACTGCAACTCATCTTTCCCTGCATGCTGTTTCCATGGGAGGATGGGATACTGAGTACATCAAAGCACAACATATGAAATATCGTTGCCTGTTTGTGGCAGTGTGATGTTTGTGTTGTTTGTGGCAGTGTGGTTTCTCTTTCATATATAAAACCTTTATAATCAAACAGAGTCTCTTTCAGACACCACTAATGAGTGTTGGGGGATTAAGAGTTGAACCCCTTTCCTTTTGTGTAATCACAACAACAACAACATGTCTCATGGCTTGTATTGTTTTTACATCTGGTTCATTGTTTTAATGGGAAATTAGCGATTTAGTGATTCATTTCTTTGATTGTTCTTGAATGGAATGTCAAGAGTTTGGAACTACGGCTACGGTTCGATCGCCATTTTTTACAAAATGGAGTTATTGACCTAGTCTTGTTCTGTTCAATGTTCTCTACCTATACAGTACTCTAAATACCCCAACGCATGCTGTGAAGTTCAAAAGAATTCAAGATAAAAAATAATTGACTTCATTCAAACCAATGAAAGTTGGGAACTGTAGAGTCAATTCTGTTAGAATCGTTATAACCTTATAGAACTGTATAGTTCCAAGCTCTCGATGGGTTGATGAAATAGGAACGGAAGGAACCACCAGGGTGTGAATGTTATTGTGGTGTGGCGCTGAATATCAGTTGAGTAGCAGGTATCCAGTGTTTTTGTCCTCTAAGTTAGATACAGTCCGCCACAACTATATGCCTGAGGAAGCATTTGGCTCCACCCTCCTCGTTCAGTTTTCATTTCTGCTTGTGTCAGCAGAGACCCAGAACAGCACATGAGACAAAACCACTAATTGATAGAAAGAGTAACCTTGGGTTACCAGGTGTCCAAACCTACTCTTTCCCAGAATTCTTTGTGGGTCTGTGTAATCTGAGGCAAATATGTGTCTCTAATATGGTCATGCATTTGTCAGGAGGTTAGGAAGAGACTGGGAGGCCGTCATTGTAAATCAGAATTTGTTCTTAACTGACTTGCCTAGTTAAATAGAGGTTAAATATAATTTAAAAAATAAAAGGAAGTGCAGCTCAGTTTCTACCTCGTTTTGTGAGCGGTGTGCACATAGCCTTTCTTCTCTTGAGAGCCGGGTCATGCATACGGCGACCTTTATCAACAGCAAGTCTATGCTCACTGATTCTGTACATACATTGGCTTGCGAAAGTATTCACCCCCCTTGGCATTTTTACTATTTTGTTGCCTTACAACCTGGAAAATGCAAAATATTTGTTATTGTGAAACAAACAAGAAATAAGACAAAAAAACTGAAATCTTGAGCGTGCATAACTATTTACCCCCCCCCCCCCCCAAAGTCAATACTTTGTAGAGCCACCTTTTACAGCAATTACAGCTGCAAGTCTCTTGGGGTATGTCTCTATAAGCTTGGCACATCTAGCCACTGGGATTTTTGCCCATTCTTCAAGGCAAAACTGCTTCAGCTCCTTCAAGTTGGATGGGTTCCGCTTGTGGACAGCAATCTTTAAGTCATACCACAAATTCTCAAATGCATTGAGGTCTGGGCTTTGACTAGGCCATTCCAAGACATTTAAATGTTTCCCCTTAAACCACTCGAGTGTTGCTTTAGCAGTATGCTTAGGGTCATTGTCCTGCTGGAAGGTGAACCTTCGTCCCAGTCTCAAATCTATGGAAGACTGAAACAGGTTTCCGTCAAGAATTTCCCTGTATTTAGCGCCATCCATCATTCCTTCAATTCTGACCAGTTTCCCAGTCCCTGCCGATGAAAACATGGTGTTCTCGGGGTGATGAGAGTTGTTGGGTTTGTGCCAGACATAGCGTTTTCCTTGATGGCCAGAAAGTTCAATTTTAGTCTCATCTGAACAGAGTACCTTCTTCCATATGTTTGGGGAGTCTCCCACATGCCTTTTGGCAAACACCAAACGTGTTTGCTTCTTTCTTTCTTTAAGCAATGGCTTTTTTCTGGCCACTCTTCCGTAAAGCCCAGCTCTGTGGAGTGTACGGCTTAAAGTGGTTCTATGGACAGATACTCCAATCTCCGCTGTGGAGCTTTGCAGCTCCTCCAGGGTTATCTTTGGTCTCTTTGTTGCTTCTCTGGTTAATGCCCTCCATGCCTGGTCCGTGAGTCCCTGACCTGTTTGGAGAGCTCCTTGACCTTCATGGTGCCGCTTGCTTGGTGGTGCCCCTTGCTTAGTGGTGTTGCAGACTCTGGGGCCTTTCAGAACAGGTGTATATATACTGAGATCATGTTACAGATCATGTGACACTGATTGCACACAGGTGGACTTTATTTAACTAATTATGTGACTTCTAAAGGTAATTGGTTGCACCAGATCTAATTTGGGCGCTCCATAGCAAAGGGGGTGAATACATCTCTGCACGCACCACTTTTCAGTTTTTATTTCTTAGAATTTTTTCTAATTTCACTTCACCAATTTGGACTATTTTGTGTATGTCCATTACATGAAATCCAAATAAAAAATCATTATAAATTACTGGTTGTAATGCAACAAAATAGGAAAAATGCAAAGGGGATGAATATTTTTGCAAGGCACTGTAGTCAAAGCTTCCCCTAAGTTTGGGTCAGTCACAGTGTTCAGGTATTCTGCCACTGTGTGCTCTCTATTTAGGGCCAAGTAGCATTCTAGTTTGCTCAGTTTTTTGTTAATTCTTTCCAATGTGTCAATTAATTATTATTTAGTTTTCTCATGATTTGGTTGGGTCTAATTGTGTTCCTGTCCTGGGGCTATGTGGGGTCTGTTTGTGTTTGTGAACAGATCCCCAAGACCAGCTTGCTCAGGGCTCTTCTCTATGTTAATCTCTCTGTAGGTGATGGCTTTGTTATGGAAGGTTTGGGAATTGCTTCCTTTTAGGTGGTTGTAGAATTTAACGTCTCTTTTCTGGATTTTGATAATGAGCGGGTATTGTCCTAATTCTGCTCTGCATGCATTATTTGGTGTTTTACGTTGTACACAGAGGATCTTTTTTAAAGAATTCTGCATGTAGAGTCTCAATTTGATGTTTGGCCCATTTTGTGAATTCTTGGTTGGTGAGCGGACCCCAGACCTCACAACCATAAAGGGCAATGCGTTCTATAACTGATTCAAGTATTTTTAGCCAGATCCTAATTGGTATGTCAAATTTTCTGTTCCTTTTGATGGCATAGAAGGCCCTTCTTGCCTTGTTTCTCAGATCATTTACAGCTTTGTGGAAGATACCTGTGGTGCTGATGTTAAGGCCGAGGTATGTATAGTTTTTTGTGTGTTCTAGGGCAATGGTGTCTAGATGGAATTTGTATTTGTGGTCCTGGCAACTGGACCTTTTTTGGAACACCATTATTTTTGTCTTACTGAGATTTACTGTCAGGGCCCAGGTCTGGCAGAATCTGTGCAGAAGATCTAGGTGCTGCTGTAGGCCCTCCTACAGGGGACAGAAGCACCAGATCATCAGTAAACAGTAGACATTTGACTTCAGATTCTAGTAGGATGATGCCGGGTGTTGCAGACTGTTCTAGTGCCCTCGCCAATTCATTGATATATATGTTGAAGAGGGTGGGGCTGAAGCTGCATCCCTGTCACAATCCACGGCCCTGTGGAAAGAAATGTTAAACGCACACTTGTTGTTTGTGCACATGGATTTTATAATGTCCTACGTTTTTCCCCAAACACCACTTTCCATTCATTTGTATAGCAGACCCTTTTTTGAAGTCAACAAAACATGAGAAGACTTTGCCTTTGTTTTGGTTTGTTTATTTGTCAATTAGTGCATGCAGGGTGAATATGTGGTCTGTCGTACGGTAATTTGGTAAAAAGCCAATTTGACATCTGCTCACTACATTGTTTTCACTGAGGAAATGTACAGGTCTGCTGTTAACTTCTACTTGCACACAATCCCGGATCCGGGAGCACCCCCATCAGTAAAAAAGCTGACTAGCATAGCCTAGCATAGCGTCACAAGTAAATACTAGCATCTAAATATCATTAAATCACAAGTCCAAGACACCAGATGAAAGATACACATCTTGTGAATCCAGCCATCATTTCTGATTTTTAAAATGTTTTACAGGGAAGACACAATATGTATTTCTATTAGCTAACCACAATAGCAAAAGACACAACTTTTTTTTCCACCATTTTTTTCCTGCATAGGTAGCTATCACAATTTCGAAAATGAAAAATACACAGCGTACAGCAAATGAAAGACTAGGATCTTGTGAATCCAGCCAATATTTCAGATTTTTTAAGTGTTTTACAGCGAAAACACAATATAGCATTATATTAGCTTACTACAATAGCCAACCACACAACAGCATTGATTCAAGCCAACAATAGCGATAACGAATAAACCAGCAAAATATATTAATTTTTTTCACTAACCTTCTCAAACTTCTTCAGATGACAGTCCTATAACATCATATTACACAATACATATAGAGTTTGTTCGAAAATGTGCATATTTAGCGGCAAAAATCGTGGTTATACAATGAGAATAGTAGCCAAGCTGCCAACAAAATGTTGGGAGAAATCTTGGGAGAGGCACCTAATCTAATCATTAACTAATCATAAACTTGACTAAAAAATACAGGTTGGACAGCAAATGAAAGATACATTAGTTCTTAATGCAACCGCTGTGTTAGATTTTTTAAATTAACGTTACTACGACATACAGCGTGCGTTAAAGCGAGACCGCACCGAAATTAATCGCGGAATAGGAGTTTTACATTTTTCAACAGAACAACGAATTAACATCATAAATAGTTCTTACTTTTTGATGAGCTTTCATCAGAATCTTGGGGAAGTTGTCCTTTGTCCAAAAGAATCGTTGCTCGGTTGTAGATTGTCGCCTTCAACTTTGGAATTAGCAGTAAACATTAGCCATGTGGCCCAGACGTGCCCAACTCACTATAACGCAGCACAAAGAAATATCAGAAAATCGCAATATACTGATATAAACTGATATAACTCGGTTTAAAATAACAACATTATGATACCTTTAACACCTATATCGAATAAAATCAGAGCCGGATATATCTAAGGCCTATAACGGGAGCTTTCCAGAACGCCATCCTGAGGTCTGTCTTGCCTCATGGCGAATGTTGAAAAGACTGCACCCCACGTTCCAAGACCCTTTATATGGCCTCAGATCTGCCTAGCAACTCCATTCCAATTCTCACTATTTGCTGACATCTAGGGGAAGGCGTATGCAGTGCATGTCGACCAATAGAAGACATGCAAATTGCTCCAACTTGAGTTCTGTTTTACTCACAGATATAATTCAAACGGTTTTAGAAACTAGAGAGTGTTTTCTATCCAATAGTAATAATAATATGCATATTGTACGAGCAAGAATTGAGTACGAGGCAGTTTAATTTGGGAACGAAATTTTTACAAAGTGAAAACAGCACCCCCTATTGAGAAAAGGTTTTAATGCAGAGGATTTTCCCAAGATTGCTGTTGACGCATATCCCATGGTTGTTAATGGGGTCAAATTTGTCTCCACTATTGTGGATTGGGGTTATCAGTCCTTTGTTCCAAATATTAAGGAAGATGCCTCTCTCTGTCTCTTTCTCACTCTCTCTCTCTCTCTCTCTCTCTCTCTCTCTCTCTCTCTCTCTCTCTGTTTCTCTCTCACTCTCTTTCTCTCTCCCTCCCTCTGTCTCTCTCTCTCTATCTCTCTCTGTGTGAGTGTGCGGCAGACACTAGGCTAGCCCCGCTACCTAAAAGCTGTTGCTAATGACTATTTTCACGCTGCGCTGATCGGCGAGCTCATTAAGCTATTTTACTAAACGCTCCTGTGCTTTAATTGGGACGAGAATGTCTCTTTTGTCTGCCTCGTCGGGTAACAGGAAGATTAGCCTTGTCAAACTCAGGCAGGCCAGGGCCCATGGTGTGTCCTTTGGGGCATCTCTAGGCTATAGTACGACCCAGGAAACTGGCAGCATCTGTCTGAAAAATGACAGTGAAGTCCCTCTCCACTGTTCTCAGATGAAGAGTAAAATGTAGGACTGGAGGAATTCTGGTGCTGATAGCTAGAATGACAAGATTGACTTTTATTAGAGGATGCTGTGTGTGTGTGTGTGTGTGTGTGTGTGTGTGTGTGTGTGTGTGTGTGTGTGTGTGTGTGTGTGTGTGTGTGTGTGTGTGTGTGTGTGTGTGTGTGTGTGTGTGTGTGTGTGTGTGTGTGTGTATTTACAGTTTATCCAGTACCAGGTAGTACCCCATCACCTATAATCCAGACCCAACATCACCTGGAGTTGTCTGAGCATCAGCACCAGGCATCTTACTGAGAGAAGAGAGAGTGATAGAGAAACGTGCTACTACTCACACTGCTCAGAGGAGTGGATGGGTTCAGATATTATACAGAGGTACCTCAGGGAGATAAGGAACGAGGGAGACGGGGGACGGAAGGAGAGGAGGGAAAGAGAGCAGGGAGGAGAGCGCTCCTAGCACAGTAGGCTGAAAGTGTGTCAGTGTTACTGTGTGTTAGGTAGAGCACAGCAGTGAAAGGGAGGGCTTCTGTTAATCTCTCTCTTTATAGGCCTCCCTCTCTCTCCATCCTTCTGTCTCACTCACATATCCTCTCACACTCCTTCAGTCTCTCTCCCTGTCACACTCCGTCAGTCTCTATCTCCCTGTCACACTCCTTCAGTCTCTATCTCCCTGTCACACTCCTTCAGTCTCTATCTCCCTGTCACACTCCTTCAGTCTCTATCTCCCTGTCACACTCCTTCAGTCACTATCTGCTTGTCACACTCCTTCAGTCTCTATCTCCCTGTCACACTCCTTCAGTCTCTATCTCCCTGTCACACTCCTTCAGTCTCTATCTCCCTGTCACACTCCTTCAGTCTCTATCTCCCTGTCACACTCCTTCAGTCTCTATCTCCCTGTCACACTCCTTCAGTCTCTATCTCCTTGTCACACTCCTTCAGTCTCTATCTCCTTGTCACACTCCTTCAGTCTCTATCTCCTTGTCACACTCCTTCAGTCTCTATCTCCTTGTCACACTCATTCAGTCTCTATCTCCCTGTCACACTCCTTCAGTCTCTATCTCCTTGTCACACTCCTTCAGTCTCTATCTCCTTGTCATACTCCTTCTGTCTCTATCTCCTTGTCACACTCCTTCAGTCTCTATCTCCCTGTCACACTCCTTCAGTCTCTATCTCCTTGTCACACTCCTTCAGTCTCTATCTCCTTGTCACACTCCTTCAGTCTCTATCTCCTTGTCACACTCCTTCAGTCTCTATCTCCTTGTCACACTCATTCAGTCTCTATCTCCCTGTCACACTCCTTCAGTCTCTATCTCCTTGTCACACTCCTTCAGTCTCTATCTCCTTGTCATACTCCTTCTGTCTCTATCTCCTTGTCACACTCCTTCAGTCTCTATCTCCTTGTCACACTCCTTCAGTCTCTCTCTCCCTGCCACACTCCTTCAGTCTCTATCTCCTTGTCACACTCCTTCAGTCTCTATCTCCTTGTCACACTCCTTCAGTCTCTATCTCCCTGTCACACTCCTTCAGTTTATATCTCCCTGTCACACTCCTTCAGTTTATATCTCCCTGTCACACTCCTTCAGTCTCTATCTCCTTGCCACACTCCTTCAGTCTCTATCTCCCTGTCACACTCCTCATTCTCTCTCTCTCTCTCTCTCTCTCTCTCTCTCTCTCTCTTGCTCTCTTGCTCTCTCTATCTCACTCTCTTTCTCTCTCTTTATCTCACTCTCTTTCTCCCTCCCTCTCGCTCGCCCTCTCTCTCTCTCTCTCTCTCTCTCTCTCTCTCTCTCTCTATCTCACTCTCTTTCTCTCTCTCTTTCTCTCTCTCTCTCTCTTTCACACCTCTCTCTGTCTCTGTCTTTGTCTCTATTTCTCTCGCTCTGTCTCTCTCTCTTTCCACTCCATCCGTTGTTTCCGATAATACACTGGTGTGAATCTAATACCACCAGACTTCTGCCACTATTCTGCATCTTTCCTGTTACATGATTAATAGTCCTTTACCCGACTAATTCAACTGTCCACCCTCCACACACCCCCTCTGTTATTGTCACACATTCTAACATTTTAACACAATTCCTGTCTGGCTGACCCTGCTATCCTCACCAGCCCTAGACGATTCATGACTGAGGTGTGAATGTTTGTTGTTGGTTCTCTCTACATTGGAAATGTATTCCTTGTCTTTTGTCCCACCAGCCTGGCATGTCTTCCTCTCTAGAGAAAACCATCCCAGTCTTCTTCTCCCGGAGGACCTGGCAGAGTCACTGGGATAGTTGTAGGTGTGTTTCAGCTGTTTATCTAGGCTCTCTTTGTCCCCTGTTTTCCAGAGAAATGGGAAAGTGTTTTCCTGAAGAAAAGAAAGTAGCCACCAAACCGCCATTGACCGACGAACTGATAGTAACTGACCGACGAACTGATAGTAACTGACCGACGAACTGATAGTAACTGACCAACGAACTGATAGTAACTGACCGACGAACTGATAGTAACTGACTGATGAACTGATAGTAACTGACTGACTGACTGACAGTAACTGACCGACGAACTGATAGTAACTGACAGACGAACTGATAGTAACTGACCGACGAACTGATAGTAACTGACCAACGAACTGACAGTAACTGACTGACTGACAGTAACTGACCGACGAACTGATAGTAACTGACTGATTAACTGATAGTAACTGACCGACTGACTGACAGTAACTGACTGACGAACTGCCAGTAACTGACTGACGACTGAATGACTTTAATTGACTGACGAACTGATAGTAACTGACTGATGAACTGACAGTAACTGACTGACTGACTGACTGACTGACAGTAACTGACTGACGAACTGCCAGTAACTGACTGACGACTGAATGACTTTAATTGACTGACTGACTGACAGTAACTGACTGACTGACTGACAGTAACTGACTGACTGACTGACAGTAACTGACCGACGAACTGATAGTAACTGACCGACGAACTGATAGTAACTGACCGACGAACTGATAGTAACTGACCGACGAACTGATAGTAACTGACTGATGAACTGATAGTAACTGACCGACAAACTGACAGTAACTGACGAACTGATAGTAACTGACTAATGAACTGATAGCAACTGACCGACAAACTGACTGTAACTGACTGACTGACTGTAACTGACCGACGAACTGATAGTAACTGACTGACTGACTGTAACTGACCGACGAACTGATAGTAACTGACTGACTGACTGACAGTAACTGACTGTCGACTGAATGATTTTAATTGACTGACGAACTGACAGTAACTGACTTTCGAACTGACAGTAACTGACTGTCGAACTGACAGTAACTGAATGATGACTGAATGATTTTAATTGACTGATGAACTGACAGTAACTGACTGTTGAACTGATAGTAACTGACTGACTGACAGTAACTGACTGTCGACTGAATGATTTTAATTGACTGACGAACTGACAGTAACTGACTTTCGAACTGACAGTAACTGACTGTCGAACTGACAGTAACTGAATGATGACTGAATGATTTTAATTGACTGACGAACTGACAGTAACTGACTTTCGAACTGACAGTAACTGACTGTCGAACTGACAGTAACTGAATGATGACTGAATGATTTTAACTGACTGTTGAACTGACAGTAACTGACTGATGCACTGACAGTAACTGACTGTTGAACTGATAGTAACTGACTGATGCACTGACAGTAACTGACTGTTGAACTGATAGTAACTGACTGATGCACTGACAGTAACTGACTGTTGAACTGATAGTAACTGGCTGATGCACTGACAGTAACTGACTGTTGAACTGATAGTAACTGACCGAATAGCGCGAGGGACTAACTAGCTCCCAGCGAGTTCAGGCCAGTCCCTCGATATCGTCACCTTATAGGGACAGATGCTCTGCCACATGCCCAGTCTGGTCAACAGCATGGAGAGGCCACTCTACCTCTGCACCTCCTACGGTGCTCACAGAGCAGGGGAAGCTGTGGTCAGACAGTCACATATGGTCACACAACCTGGCTGGAGCATTACCTCATCACAATCAACACTGGGTTTCTGAGAGTGAGTGAGTGAGTGAGTGAGTGAGTGAGTGAGTGAGTGAGTGAGTGAGTGAGTGAGTGAGTGAGTGAGTGAGTGAGTGAGTGAGTGAGTGAGTGAGTGAGTGAGTGAGTGAGTGAGTGAGTGAGTGAGTGAGAAAATAAGTGCATGCACATTTCCATAGGGCGGTGAACAATTGGCCCAGTGTCGTCCAGGTTAGGGAAGGGTTTGGCCGGGGTAGGCCGTCATTGTAAAATAAGAATTTGTTCTTAACTGACTTGCCTTGTTAAATAGGCACTGCCTCACTGCCTCCTCCCTGTCTCCCTCTCTTTCTCACTGCCTCCCTGTCTCCCTCACTGCCTCCCTATCTCCCTCCCTACTTCACTGCCTCACTGCTTCTTCACTATCTCCCTCACTGTCTCTTCACTTTCTCCCTTTCTCCCTCCCTGCCTTACTGCCTCCCTATCTCCCTCCCTGCCTTACTGCCTCCTCACTGCCTCCCTGTCTCCCTCACTGCCTCCCTGTCTCCCTCCCTTCCTCACTGCCTCCCTGTCTCCCTCCCTTCCTCACTGCCTCCCTGTCTCACTGCCTCTTCACTGCCTCCCTGTCTCCCTCCCTATCTGCCTCCCTTTCTCCCTCACTGCCTCCCTTTCTCCCTTTCTCCCTCGCTGCCTCCCTATCTCCCTCCCTGCCTTACTGCCTCCCTATCTCCCTCCCTGCCTTACTGCCTCCTCACTGCCTCCCTGTCTCCCTCACTGCCTCCCTGTCTCCCTCCCTGCCTTACTGCCTCCTCACTGCCTCCCTGTCTCCCTCACTGCCTCCCTGTCTCCCTCCCTTCCTCACTGCCTCCCTGTCTCCCTCCCTTCCTCACTGCCTCCCTGTCTCCCTCACTGCCTCCCTCCCTTTCTGCCTCCCTCCCTCCCTGTCTGCATGTGTGTGTGTACTAATCTACACCTAAACCTATTCTTCTTCTACCTGGGAACCCTGCTGCGTTCTCCATCTCCCAAACTGTCAGCCACAAATGTAATCATCCATCTTCCCCTGCCAGAGCAGTTCTGTGAATGATGTCCCTGGCTCAATAAATGTGACGCCCAAGAACAAAGGTGAGGAATGGAAAACATGCCGTTTGATTGATCTGGTGTCCCCCAGCAGCTAGATCAGCCTGACAAATACAGCAGGCTTCTCTCTGGTGATTTCTGAAACGGAGAGACAAGCACATTTACTGAGACGGGTACATGACAGGCAACACTTGTCTGTCTGCTGGCTTGAGTGTAACCACTGGCTTTGAACACACACACACACACATGCAGCGACACACACACACGCACGGACACACACACGCACGGACACACATACACATACACAAGTGTATGCATGTAGCAGTATAATAAGAGTCTGGTAGCAGCAGATGTGTGCTAAAGTGCAGAGAGTCAGTGCAGGTGGTCAGTCCAGTTCAAGTGTTCATCAGTCTGATGGCTTCTAGATAGAAACTGTCTCTGAGCCTGTTGGTATCAGACCTCATGCTCCGATAGCGTCTGCCCGATGGCAATGTAAAGAACAGCTTGTGGCTGGGGTGTGTGGGGTCCTTGATGATACTGCGGGCGTTCCTCAGGCACTGTTTCAAGCACGTGTCCTGGATGGCTGGGAACACAGCCCCAGTGATGTACTGGGCCGTCTCTACCACCCGCTAGAGGGCCTTGGGTCGTGGGCGGAGTAATATCCCGTACCAGGCAGTGATGCAGGTCAAGACGCTCTTGATGGTGCAGCGTTAGTATTTGGAGAAGACCCGGGGCGGCATGTCACATTTCTTCAGCCACTTTAGGAAGCAGAGACGCTGTTGCCGTTTGGGAGACATCCCATGTCTCCCGTGTGGACGCTTCTAATGTTCTGCTCTGCTGGAATACAGCTGGACTTTCTCTTTGGAAATCTCTTAGCCAGACCAGTGAATGAGAGAGAACAGCTGACCTCTGTAGAGCCCTTGTCATATATCCTTCCCATGTTCATCTGTTATACAAGACTGCAGACTGCAGTGTGTATGAAGGACCCGTGGAGCATATTGGATATGTTTCCATGGTAACACTTTATTTGAAAAGGCCCAATTAAATGTTTTTCTACTAACTTGAGATAGACAATACTATATTTTTAAGGGGAGATTTGCATTGAAGACCCTAAGTTAGTAGTGGTCTGGTACTGAGAAGATAACATAGGTTCACTCTTTTTGATGTGTTGTGTTTATGTTATGAGTCTCAGTCTCAAGTGGTGCAGGACAACAAGAGAGACAGAGGATGAGGTTTTATTGACTTTTCATCCCCCTATCTCTCCTCTCCATTCCCCATCTCTCCTCTCCATCCCCCATCTCTCCTCTGTATCTCTCCATCTCTCCTCTTTATCTCTCCATCTCTCCTCTCCATCCTCCATCTCTCCTCTCCATCCTCCGTCTCTCCTCTCCATCCCCCATCTCTCCTCTCCATCCCCCCATCTCTCCTCTCCCTCCTCCGTCTCTCCTCTCCATCCTCCGTCTCTCCTCTCCATCCTCCATCTCTCCTCTCCATCCCCCATCTCTCCTCTCCATCCTCCATCTCTCCTCTCCATCCCCCATCTCTCCTCTCCATCCCCCATCTCTCCTCTGTATCTCTCCATCTCTCCTCTCCATCCTCCATCTCTCCTCTTCATCTCTCCATCTCTCCTCTCCATCCTCCATCTCTCCTCTCCATCCCCATCTCTCCTCTTCATCTCTCCATCTCTCCTCTCCATCCTCCATCTCTCCTCTCCATCCCCATCTCTCCTCTCCATCCCCCATCTCTCCTCTTCATCCCCCATCTCTCCTCTTTATCTCTCCGTCTCTCCTCTTCATCTCTCCTCTCCATCTCTCCTCTTCATCTCTCCTCTCCGTCTCTCCTCTTCATCTCTCCATCTCTCCTCTCCATCCTCCATCTCTCCTCTCCATCCCCCATCTCTCCTCTCCATCCCCCATCTCTCCTCTTTATCTCTCCATCTCTCCTCTCCATCCTCCATCTCTCCTCTCCATCCCCATCTCTCCTCTTCATCTCTCCATCTCTCCTCTCCATCCTCCATCTCTCCTCTCCACCCACATCTCTCCTCTCCTTCCCCCATCTCTCCTCTTCATCCCCCATCTCTCCTCTTTATCTCTCCGTCTCTCCTCTTCATGTCTCCTCTCCATCTCTCCTCTTCATCTCTCCTCTCCGTCTCTCCTCTTCATCTCTCCATCTCTCCTCTCCATCCTCCATCTCTCTTCTCCATCCCCCATCTCTCTTCTCCATCCTCCATCTCTCCTCTCCATCACCCATCTCTCCTCTTTATCTCTCCATCTCTCCACTTTATCTCTCCATCTCTCCTCTCCATCCCCCATCTCTCCTCTTCATCCCCCATCTCTCCTCTCCATCCTCCATCTCTCCTCTCCATCCCCCATCTCTCCTCTTTATCTCTCCATCTCTCCTCTCCATCACCCATCTCTCCTCTTTATCTCTCCATCTCTCCTCTCCATCCTCCATCTCTCCACTTTATCTCTCCATCTTTCCTCTCCATCCTCTATCTCTCCACTTTATCTCTCCATCTCTCCTCTTTATCTCTCCATCTCTCCTCTCCATCCCCCATCTCTCCTCTCCATCCCCCATCTCTCCTCTCCATCCTCCATCTCTCCTCTCCATCCTCCATCTCTCCTCTCCATCCTCCATCTCTCCTCTCCATCCCCCATCTCTCCTCTTTATCTCTCCATCTCTCCTCTTTATCTCTCCATCTCTCCTCTCCATCCCCCATCTCTCCTCTCCATCCCCCATCTCTCCTCTTCATCCCCCATCTCTCCTCTTTATCTCTCCATCTCTCCTCTTTATCTCTCCATCTCTCCTCTTCATCCCCCATCTCTCCTCTTTATCTCTCCATCTCTCCTCTCCATCCCCCATCTCTCCTCTCCATCCTCCATCCTCCATCTCTCCTCTCCATCACCCATCTCTCCATCTCTCCTCTCCATCCTCCATCTCTCCACTTTATCTCTCCATCTCTCCTCTCCATCCCCCATCTCTCCTCTTTATCTCTCCATCTCTCCTCTTTATCTCTCCATCTCTCCTCTCCATCACCCATCTCTCCTCTTTATCTCTCCTCTCCATCCTCCATCTCTCCACTTTATCTCTCCATCTTTCCTCTCCATCCTCTATCTCTCCACTTTATCTCTCCATCTCTCCTCTTTATCTCTCCTCTTTATCTCTCCATCACCCATCTCTCCTCTCCATCACCCATCTCTCCTCTTTATCTCTCCATCTCTCCACTTTATCTCTCCATCCCCCATCTCTCTTCTCCATCCCCCATCTCTCCTCTCCATCACCCATCTCTCCTCTTTATCTCTCCATCTCTCCTCTGTATCTCTCCATCTCTCCACTTTATCTCTCCATCCCCCATCTCTCCTCTGTATCTCTCCATCTCTCCTCTGTATCTCTCCATCTCTCCTCTCCATCCCCCATCTCTCCTCTCCATCCCCCATCTCTCCTCTTCATCCTCCATCTCTCCTCTCCATCCCCCATCTCTCCTCTTCATCCTCCATCTCTCCTCTTCATCCTCCTCTGTCTAAGAGATTTGATGATGAAATTACATGTACTTTTCCTCTGCTTTTATCCCCATAGACGCTGGAGGACTGTGTGTGTGTGTGTGTGTGTGTGTGTGTTTGTGTTTGTGTGTGACCTTTTAATCTGTGTCTAACCTCCCTCTCAGACTTGACCCATGGTGAGGTACTCATCAAAATATGTTGTTATCAGCCACCTTTATCTCTGTCATCTCACTGCAAATACTAGCTGTATTTTTGAAGACGTCTTAGTGGGAAAAGGAATGAGAGAGGCGGTGAAGGGAGAAACTGTTGTTAACACATCCTCTCTGGCCGTTCTACCCACATCTTTACACTAATAACAACTAAAGTGTGCGTTGTGACTAATCTGCCATTGTGTTGTGACTGTCTGGTGTGTGTGTGTGTGTGTGTGTGTGTGTGTGTGTGTGTGTGTGTGTGTGTGTGTGTGTGTGTGTGTGTGTGTGTGTGTGTGTGTGTGTGTGTGTGTGTGTGTGTGTGTGTGTGTGTGTGTGTGTGTGTGTGTGTGTGTGTGTGCGCGTGCATGCATGCAGATGTGTGTGTGTCTCAGTGTGTGTGTGTCTCAGTGTGTGTGTGCATGAGTGTTGGTGGGGTAGTTAGTTAGTAAATGCATGGCATCGTATGCACACAAATGACTCCTTGACTTGCAACAGCTTGGCTTGGGGACTTTGAACATTGAGCAAAAACACAGGGACAAGGAAACATAGCTGTCTGTCTATCCATCTGGGACCAGGCCGTACTAACCCGGTACTATCCGTAACCCTATCCCTGTACTAACCCTATCCCTGTACTAACCCTATCCCTGTACTAGCCCTAACCCTGTACTAATCCTAACCCTGTACTAACCCTAACCCTAACCCTGTACTAACCCTATCCCTGTACTAGCCCTAACCCTGTACTAATCCTAACCCTGTACTAACCCTAACCCTGTACTAACCCTAACCCTGTACTAACCCTAACCCTGTACTAACCCTAACCCTAACCCTGTACTAACCCTATCCCTGTACTAACCCTAACCCTAACCCTGTACTAACCCTATCCCTGTACTAACCCTAACCCTAACCCTGTACTAACCCTATCCCTGTACTAATCCTAACCCTGTACTAACCCTAACCCTAACCCTGTACTAACCCTATCCCTGTACTAACCCTAACCCTAACCCTGTACTAACCCTATCCCTGTACTAACCCTATCCCTGTACTAACACTAACCCTAACCCTGTACTAACCCTATCCCTGTACTAACCCTATCCCTGTACTAACCCTAACCCTGTACTAACCCTAACCCTGTACTAACCCTATCCCTGTACTAACCCTAACCCTAACCCTGTACTAACCCTAACCCTGTACTAACCCTAACCCTGTACTAACCCTAACCCTGTACTAACCCTATCCCTGTACTAGCCCTAACCCTGTACTAATCCTAACCCTGTACTAACCCTAACCCTAACCCTGTACTAACCCTAACCCTGTACTAACCCTAACCCTAACCCTGTACTAACCCTAACCCTGTACTAACCCTAACCCTGTACTAACCCTAACCCTAACCCTGTACTAACTCTATCCCTGTACTAACCCTAACTCTGTACTAACCCTATCCCTGTACTAACCCTAACCCTGTACTAACCCTAACCCTAACCCTGTACTAACCCTAACCTGGTACTAATCCTAACCATGACCCTGCACTAACCCTAACCCTGTACTAACCCTGACCCTGCACCAACCCTAACCCTGTACTAACCCTGTACTAACCCAAACCCTGTACTAACCCTAATCATGTGCTAACCCTAACCCTGTACTAATCCTGACCCTGCACTAACCCTAACCCTGTACTAACCCTAACCCTGTACTAACCATATCCCTGTACTAACCCTAACCCTAACCCTGCACTAACTCTAACCCTGTACTAACCCTGACCCTGCACCAACCCTAACCCTGTACTAACCCTAACCCTGTACTAACCCTAACCCTGTACTAACCCTAACCCTGTCCCTCTACTAACCCTGACCCTGCACTAACCCTAACCCTGTACTAACCCTAACCCTGTACTAATCCTAACCCTGTACTAACCCTGACCCTGTACTAATTCTAACCCTATCCCTGTACTAACCCTAACCCTGTACTAACCCTGACCCTGTACTAATCCTAACCCTATCCCTGTACTAACCCTAACCCTGTACTAACCCTAACCCTAACCCTGTACTAACCCTATCCCTGTACTAACCCTAACCCTGTACTAACCCTAACCCTGTACTAACCCTAACCCTAACCCTGTACTAACCCTAACCCTGTACTAACCCTGTACTAACCCTAACCCTGTACTAACCCTATCCCTGTACTAACCCTGTACTAACCCTGTACTAACCCTAACCCTGTACTAACCCTAACCCTGTACTAACCCTAACCCTGTACTAACCCTATCCCTGTACTAACCCTAACCCTAACCCTAACCCTATCTCTGTACTAACCCTATCTCTGTACTAACCCTAACCCTGTACTAACCCTAACCCTAACCCTGTACTAACCCTATCCCTGTACTAACCCTAACCCTAACCCTGTACTAACCCTATCTCTGTACTAACCCTAACCCTGTACTAACCCTATCCCTGTACTAACCCTAACCCTAACCCTATCTCTGTACTAACCCTAACCCTGTACTAACCCTATCCCTGTACTAACCCTAACCCTAACCCTGTACTAACCCTATCCCTGTACTAACCCTAACCCTAACCCTGTACTAATCCTAACCCTGTACTAACCCTATCCCTGTACTAACCCTATCCCTGTACTAACCCTGTACTAACCCTATCCCTGTACTAACCCTAACCCTGTACTAACCCTATCCCTGTACTAACCCTGACCCTGTACTAACCCTATCCCTGTACTAACCCTATCCCTGTACTAACCCTATCCCTGTACTAACCCTGACCCTGTACTAACCCTATCCCTGTACTAACCCTGACCCTGTACTAACCCTAACCCTGTATTAACCCTATCCCTGTACTAACCCTAACCCTGTACTAACCCTATCCCTGTACTAACCCTATCCCTGTACTAACCCTGACCCTGTACTAACCCTATCCGTGTACTAACCCTATCCCTGTACTAACCCTATCCCTGTACTAGCCCTATCCCTGTACTAACCCTAACCCTGTACTAACCCTATCCCTGTACTAACCCTATCCCTGTACTAACCCTATCCCTGTACTAACCCTATCCCTGTACTAACCCTAACCCTGTACTAACCCTATCCCTGTACTAACCCTAACCCTGTACTAACCCTATCCCTGTACTAACCCTATCCCTGTACTAACCCTAACCCTGTACTAACCCTATCCCTGTACTAACCCTAACCCTGTGCTAACCCTATCCCTGTACTAACCCTAACCCTGTGCTAACCCTATCCCTGTCCTAACCCTGACCCTATCCCTGTACTAACCCTGACCCTATTCCCTGTACTAACCCTAACCCTGTACTAACCCTATCCCTGTACTAACCCTGACCCTATCCCTGTACTAACCCTGACCCTATTCCCTATACTAGCCCCACATCCACAGACAAACAGAAGGAGCTTCTCATTAGCACATCATTATGGTCCTAACCAGACAACAGCAGTGCAGGTTTAAATGGACTACTGTCTGCAGCAGAGGAAGATGAGGTGACTCCTTTTCTCTCCTCTGGAGACGAGGTGTGAAAACAATGGGAAAAGCAGACCATGTGTCAAATCATGTGGTTGTAATATGGTTTTAATATGGTTTCAATATGGTTTTAAAATGGATGTAATGTGGTTTCAATATGTTGTAATATGGTTGTAATATATTGTAATATGGTTGTAATATGGTTGTAATATGGTTTTTATATGGTTTCAATATGGTTTCAATATGTTGTAATATGGTTGTAATATGTTGTAATATGGTTGTAATATGGTTTTTATATGGTTTCAATATGGTTTCAATATGTTGTAATATGGTTTCAATATGGTTTTAAAATGGATGTAATGTGGTTTTAATATGTTTGTAATATGGTTTATATATATTTGTTATGGTTTTAATATGGTTGTATTATGGTTGTAATATTATTGTAATATGATTGTAATATGGTTGTAATATGATTTCAATATGTTGTAATATGGTTGTAATATGATTTCAATATGGTTGTAATATGGTTGTAATATGATTTCAATATGGTTGTAATATGGTTGTAATATGATTTCAATATGGTTGTAATATGGTTGTAATATGATTTCAATATGGTTGTAATATGATTTCAATATGGTTGTAATATGGTTGTAATATGATTTCAATATGGTTGTAATATGGTTGTAATATGATTCTAATTACAACTTCTGTTTTAGGACAAGATTGACCATTATTATGTGAACTGGTGGTATTTACCTATGCTCTTTAAGGATATAATTAGTGTGTAATGTGTTTAATGCCACTGCCTTTGAATTGGCGCGTGGATATTTATTGTGATTGTCTAATTATACATCAATTCAATCCGTCACCCCAGTTATTGAGATGATTTTAACTGGTGGGTTATATATATACTACTATAATGCTTTGCTGCTTGGATAATTCTCTCCAAAAACCTGTTTTTTTATGCATGGTTTTATCAGCATACATTGTGTGTCTGTTCCAGCGTTAGATCAGAGTTAGATGGAGCAGCGGAGCGCGGCAGGGTGACTATCATAGGATTTAGAGGTGCATATGGCCCAATCAACAAGGGGTAACACCTTCTCTGGGCTGGAGCCAAATGGGGAAACTAGAACATTTATTCAGTGTTAACACAAGGTTAATGTACTACACAGGGGTTAAACACCAAGTGGTGTAGTGTGTGTAAGCTGAATTCAGGTATTTATACAGTGGGGAGAACAAGTATTTGATACACTGCCATTTTGCAGCTTTTCCTACTTACAGCATGTAGAGGTCTGTAATTTTTATCATAGGTACACTTCAACTGTGAGAGACGGAAAAATCCAGAAAATCACATTGTATGATTTTTAAGTAATTAATTTGCATTTTATTGCATGACATAAGTATTTGATACATCAGAAAAGCAGAACTTAATATTTGGTACAGAAACCTTTGTTTGCAATTACAGAGATCATATGTTTCCTGTAGTTCTTGACCAGGTTTGCACACACTGCAGCAGGGATTTTGGCCCACTCCTTCATACACACCTTCTCCAGATCCTTCAGGTTTCGGGGCTGTTGCTGGGCAATACGGACTTTCAGCTCCCTCCAAAGATTTTCTATTGGGTTCAGGTCTGGAGACTGGCTAGGCCACTCCAGGACTTTGAGATGCTTCTTACGGAGCCACTCCTTAGTTACCCTGGCTGTGTGTTTCGGGTCGTTGTCATGCTGGAAGACCCAGCCACGACCCATCTTCAATGTTCTTACTGAGGGAAGGAGGTTGTTGGCCAAGATCTCGCGATACATGGCCCCATCCATCCTCTCCTCAATACGGTGCAGTCGTCCTGTCCCCTTTGCAGAAAAGCATCCCCAAAGAATGATGTTTCCACCTCCATGCTTCACGGTTGGGATGGTGTTCTTGGGGTTGTACTCATCCTTCTTCTTCCTCCAAACACGGCGAGTGGAGTTTAGACCAAAAAGCTCTATTTTTGTCTCATCAGACCACATGACCTTCTCCCATTCCTCCTCTGGATCATCCAGATGGTCATTGGCAAACTTCGGACGGGCCTGGACATGCGCTGGCTTGAGCAGGGGGACCTTGCGTGCGCTGCAGGATTTTAATCCATGACGGCGTAGTGTGTTACTAATGGTTTTCTTTGAGACTGTGGTCCCAGCTCTCTTCAGGTCATTGACCAGGTCCTGCCGTGTAGTTCTGGGCTGATCCCTCACCTTCCTCATGATCATTGATGCCCCACTAGGTGAGATCTTGCATGGAGCCCCAGACCGAGGGTGATTGACAATCATCTTGAACTTCTTCCATTTTCTAATAATTGCGCCAACAGTTGTTGCCTTCTCACCAAGCTGCCTGCCTATTGTCCTGTAGCCCATCCCAGCCTTGTGCAGGTCTACAATTATATCCCTGATGTCCTTACACAGCTCTCTGGTCTTGGCCATTGTGGAGAGGTTGGAGTCTGTTTGATTGAGTGTGTGGACAGGTGTCTTTTATACAGGTAACGAGTTCAAACAGGTGCAGTTAATACAGGTAATGAGTGGAGAACAGGAGGGCTTCTTAGAGAAAAACTAACAGGTCTGTGAGAGCCAGAATTCTTACTGGTTGGTAGGTGATCAAATACTTATGTCATGCAATACAATGCAAATTAATCACTTAAAAATCATACAATGTGATTTTCTGGATATGATAAAAATTACAGACCTCTACATGCTTTGTAAGTAGGAAAACGGTGGTGTGAAAAGGGAAAAATGTGAACATTCAGTACTGGGACGAAAATGAATCTATGGCAAAGATAATGTCTGCACAACTCTAACATGCTCCCACAGTGATTTATTCACACACATAACACAGTGTTGGTATATTGTGTATCAGGTGAATTGTTGTTGCATTGTGAAATATTGTAGAAGCTAGATTCTAAGGATGGCTGTTGGAAATGACAACACGCTGGACACACTGTAGAGCAACTCTTCAGCTTGTTAGTTCAGTGTGTTTGTCTACCTCTTACATGAATCTTCCAGATACAGCATAAAGGCCTATGTGATTTCTTCTTCGTTGTGACCGTGTGGAATAGATAGACTGGGGAGTCTGGAACATACAGGTATCAGTGTGAATAATATAAAGCAGGGTTGAATGTTGTTGATCCCCAGATGACATCTGAGACATGATTCCACACACACCTCACCCCCCACGCTAACACTGTCACTGAGGTGTGACCTGCTGGAGTGTGTGCGGACTGAGTTAGAGGAGGGGGAGGTTTGAGTGAGAATAGGGGAGAGGTCACACACAAAGAGATTGTAAGGAATAAGTGTGTGTGTGTGTGTGTGTGTGTGTGTGTGTGTGTGTGTGTGTGTGTGTGTGTGTGTGTGTGTGTGTGTGTGAGAAGTGTGTGTGTGTGTGTGTGTGTGTGTGTGTGTGTGTGTGTGTGTGTGTGTGTGTGTGTGTGTGTGTGTGTGTGTGTGTGTGTGTGTGAGGGGGGTCGTGAAGTCAGGGCAGGATAGGGCACAAGTCGTTTCGCTCCACAGGTCACAGAGACCCCCTGCTCCTGTCCTGATAAGACCAAGCTGAAAGGCCACGATGGGGACAGTCCTTCCCCTCCCTCCATCCCTCCATCTAGATAGACTAGGCGTGGACAGTCCTTCCCCTCCCTCCATCCCTCCATCTAGACAGACTAGGAGTGGAGGAGGAGACGATAAGGATTCTGAATGTAGAAGCAACAAAGCCAGCCTCTGGCAATTGGAAAGGCATTAGCATGACACAGTACGTCTTTTAACAGCAGTGTAAAACTGTCACTCCTACATGAAGGCAACAGACAGAAGAGGTCCTATCAGGCCTTATCAGAGCCATAGTCACTCAGGGCCAAGTCGGCTGCCATGAGATGTGACTGGTTGACTGAATGACTGACTGACTGACTGACTGACTGACTGACTGACTGACTGACTGACTGACTGACTGACTGACTGACTGACTGACTGACTGACTGACTGACTAACTAACTAACTAACTAACTAACTAACTAACTAACTAACTAACTAACTAACTGCTGAACTGTTGTGAATGACTGGTTAGAATGACTGCAGAGACAGTATTTGTAAAGTATCTCAGAGAAGGAGTGCTGATCTATGATCAAGTCTTTCCCTGTCCATTCATAATGTAAAAAGTCAACATTATCCTAACCTAAATCACCACTCCTATTCTGAGGCGCTTTATGAATCCCGTCCCAGGACTGATATTTCTGTGTGTTTCTGTGTGGCTGTGTGTTGCTGTTCACAGTGACTCTGTTCCGTATGGAATCTGTGGGGGTTGGAGGTGGCTGTGTGTTTCTGTTCACAGTGATTCTGTTCCGTATGGAATCTGTGAGGGTTGGAGGTGGCTGTGTGTTTCTGTTCACAGTGATTCTGTTCCGTATGGAATCTGTGGGGGTTGGAGGTGGCTGTGTGTTTCTGTTCACAGTGATTCTGTTCCGTATGGAATCTGTGAGGGTTGGAGGTGGCTGTGTGTTTCTGTTCACAGTGACTCTGTTCCGTATGGAATCTGTGAGGGTTGGAGGTGGCTGTGTGTTTCTGTTCACAGTGATTCTGTTCCGTATGGAATCTGTGGGGGTTGGAGGTGGCTGTGTGTTGCTGTTCACAGTGACTCTGTTCCGTATGGAATCTGTGGGGGTTGGAGGTGGCTGTGTGTTTCTGTTCACAGTGATTCTGTTCCATATGGAATCTGTGAGGGTTGGAGGTGGCTGTGTGTTGCTGTTCACAGTGATTCTGTTCCATATGGAATCTGTGAGGGTTGGAGGTGGCTGTGTGTTGCTGTTCACAGTGATTCTGTTCCATATGGAATCTGTGAGGGTTGGAGGTGGCTGTGTGTTGCTGTTCACAGTGACCATGTTCCGTATGGAATCTGTGGGGGTTGGAGGTGGCTGTGTGTTGCTGTTCACAGTGACTCTGTTCCGTATGGAATCTGTGGGGGTTGGAGGTGGCTGTGTGTTTCTGTTCACAGTGACTCTGTTCCGTATGGAATCTGTGAGGGTTGGAGGTGGCTGTGTGTTGCTGTTCACAGTGACTCTGTTCCGTATGGAATCTGTGGGGGTTGGAGGTGGCTGTGTGTTTCTGTTCACAGTGACTCTGTTCCGTATGGAATCTGTGGGGGTTGGAGGTGGCTGTGTGTTTCTGTTCACAGTGACTCTGTTCCGTATGGAATCTGTGGGGGTTGGAGGTGGCTGTGTGTTTCTGTTCACAGTGACTCTGTTCCGTATGGAATCTGTGAGGGTTGGAGGTGGCTGTGTGTTTCTGTTCACAGTGACTCTGTTCCGTATGGAATCTGTGAGGGTTGGAGGTGGCTGTGTGTTGCTGTTCACAGTGATTCTGTTCCGTATGGAATCTGTGGGGGTTGGAGGTGGCTGTGTGTTTCTGTTCACAGTGATTCTGTTCCGTATGGAATCTGTGGGGGTTGGAGGTGGCTGTGTGTTTCTGTTCACAGTGATTCTGTTCCATATGGAATCTGTGGGGGTTGGAGGTGGCTGTGTGTTTCTGTTCACAGTGACTCTGTTCCGTATGGAATCTGTGGGGGTTGGAGGTGGCTGTGTGTTTCTGTTCACAGTGACTCTGTTCCGTATGGAATCTGTGGGGGTTGGAGGTGGCTGTGTGTTTCTGTTCACAGTGACTCTGTTCCGTATGGAATCTGTGAGGGTTGGAGGTGGCTGTGTGTTGCTGTTCACAGTGACTCTGTTCTGTATGGAATCTGTGGGGGTTGGAGGTGGCTGTGTGTTTCTGTTCACAGTGACTCTGTTCCGTATGGAATCTGTGGGGGTTGGAGGTGGCTGTGTGTTTCTGTTCACAGTGACTCTGTTCCGTATGGAATCTGTGGGGGTTGGAGGTGGCTGTGTGTTTCTGTTCACAGTGACTCTGTTCCGTATGGAATCTGTGGGGGTTGGAGGTGGCTGTGTGTTTCTGTTCACAGTGACTCTGTTCCGTATGGAATCTGTGGGGGTTGGAGGTGGCTGTGTGTTTCTGTTCACAGTGATTCTGTTCCATATGGAATCTGTGAGGGTTGGAGGTGGCTGTGTGTTGCTGTTCACAGTGACTCTGTTCCGTATGGAATCTGTGGGGGTTGGAGGTGGCTGTGTGTTTCTGTTCACAGTGATTCTGTTCCATATGGAATCTGTGAGGGTTGGAGGTGGCTGTGTGTTGCTGTTCACAGTGACTCTGTTCCGTATGGAATCTGTGGGGGTTGGAGGTGGCTGTGTGTTTCTGTTCACAGTGACTCTGTTCCGTATGGAATCTGTGGGGGTTGGAGGTGGCTGTGTGTTTCTGTTCACAGTGACTCTGTTCCGTATGGAATCTGTGAGGGTTGGAGGTGGCTGTGTGTTTCTGTTCACAGTGACTCTGTTCCATATGGAATCTGTGGGGGTTGGAGGTGGCTGTGTGTTGCTGTTCACAGTGACTCTGTTCCATATGGAATCTGTGGGGGTTGGAGGTGGCTGTGTGTTGCTGTTCACAGTGACTCTGTTCCGTATGGAATCTGTGGGGGTTGGAGGTGGCTGTGTGTTTCTGTTCACAGTGACTCTGTTCCATATGGAATCTGTGAGGGTTGGAGGTGGCTGTGTGTTGCTGTTCACAGTGACTCTGTTCCATATGGAATCTGTGAGGGTTGGAGGTGGCTGTGTGTTGCTGTTCACAGTGACTCTGTTCCATATGGAATCTGTGAGGGTTGGAGGTGGCTGTGTGTTGCTGTTCACAGTGACTCTGTTCCGTATGGAATCTGTGGGGGTTGGAGGTGGCTGTGTGTTTCTGTTCACAGTGACTCTGTTCCGTATGGAATCTGTGGGGGTTGGAGGTGGCTGTGTGTTGCTGTTCACAGTGATTCTGTTCCATATGGAATCTGTGAGGGTTGGAGGTGGCTGTGTGTTTCTGTTCACAGTGACTCTGTTCTGTATGGAATCTGTGGGGGTTGGAGGTGGCTGTGTGTTTCTGTTCACAGTGACTCTGTTCCGTATGGAATCTGTGGGGGTTGGAGGTGGCTGTGTGTTGCTGTTCACAGTGACTCTGTTCCGTATGGAATCTGTGGGGGTTGGAGGTGGCTGTGTGTTTCTGTTCACAGTGACTCTGTTCCGTATGGAATCTGTGGGGGTTGGAGGTGGCTGTGTGTTTCTGTTCACAGTGACTCTGTTCCGTATGGAATCTGTGGGGGTTGGAGGTGGCTGTGTGTTTCTGTTCACAGTGACTCTGTTCCGTATGGAATCTGTGAGGGTTGGAGGTGGCTGTGTGTTTCTGTTCACAGTGACTCTGTTCCGTATGGAATCTGTGGGGGTTGGAGGTGGCTGTGTGTTGCTGTTCACAGTGACTCTGTTCCGTATGGAATCTGTGGGGGTTGGAGGTGGCTGTGTGTTTCTGTTCACAGTGACTCTGTTCCGTATGGAATCTGTGGGGGTTGGAGGTGGCTGTGTGTTTCTGTTCACAGTGACTCTGTTCCGTATGGAATCTGTGGGGGTTGGAGGTGGCTGTGTGTTTCTGTTCACAGTGACTCTGTTCCGTATGGAATCTGTGGGGGTTGGAGGTGGCTGTGTGTTGCTGTTCACAGTGACTCTGTTCCATATGGAATCTGTGGGGGTTGGAGGTGGCTGTGTGTTGCTGTTCACAGTGACTCTGTTCCATATGGAATCTGTGGGGGTTGGAGGTGGCTGTGTGTTGCTGTTCACAGTGACTCTGTTCCGTATGGAATCTGTGGGGGTTGGAGGTGGCTGTGTGTTGCTGTTCACAGTGATTCTGTTCCATATGGAATCTGTGAGGGTTGGAGGTGGCTGTGTGTTTCTGTTCACAGTGACTCTGTTCTGTATGGAATCTGTGGGGGTTGGAGGTGGCTGTGTGTTTCTGTTCACAGTGACTCTGTTCCGTATGGAATCTGTGGGGGTTGGAGGTGGCTGTGTGTTGCTGTTCACAGTGACTCTGTTCCGTATGGAATCTGTGGGGGTTGGAGGTGGCTGTGTGTTTCTGTTCACAGTGACTCTGTTCCGTATGGAATCTGTGGGGGTTGGAGGTGGCTGTGTGTTTCTGTTCACAGTGACTCTGTTCCGTATGGAATCTGTGGGGGTTGGAGGTGGCTGTGTGTTTCTGTTCACAGTGACTCTGTTCCGTATGGAATCTGTGAGGGTTGGAGGTGGCTGTGTGTTTCTGTTCACAGTGACTCTGTTCCGTATGGAATCTGTGGGGGTTGGAGGTGGCTGTGTGTTGCTGTTCACAGTGACTCTGTTCCGTATGGAATCTGTGGGGGTTGGAGGTGGCTGTGTGTTTCTGTTCACAGTGACTTTGTTCCGTATGGAATCTGTGGGGGTTGGAGGTGGCTGTGTGTTTCTGTTCACAGTGACTCTGTTCCGTATGGAATCTGTGGGGGTTGGAGGTGGCTGTGTGTTTCTGTTCACAGTGACTCTGTTCCGTATGGAATCTGTGGGGGTTGGAGGTGGCTGTGTGTTGCTGTTCACAGTGACTCTGTTCCGTATGGAATCTGTGGGGGTTGGAGGTGGCTGTGTGTTTCTGTTCACAGTGACTCTGTTCCGTATGGAATCTGTGGGGGTTGGAGGTGGCTGTGTGTTTCTGTTCACAGTGACTCTGTTCCGTATGGAATCTGTGGGGGTTGGAGGTGGCTGTGTGTTTCTGTTCACAGTGACTCTGTTCCATATGGAATCTGTGGGGGTTGGAGGTGGCTGTGTGTTGCTGTTCACAGTGACTGGATGTGATGTGAATTAGACAGGTGTTGCTACTGGTCCTGAAAAAGGCCTTTGTGCTGTAACGTCGTCTGAACTATATCCCCTCTTTATTTTATGTAGTATGTAACCCTAAAGCTTTGCTGTGTTATTCTGGATGTGATGTGACCAACAGTAGCCCATTACTACCATCACACCCTTCAGCCCGCCACCCCCACATCCCCAAGTGTGGCTCCTCACTTATCAGTAACCAGACTCCACGTCTCTTGTCCGTTCCCCTCTGGTGCCCCCGTCTGTCCGTCTGCCCGTCTGCCTATCGGTGCCAAAATAATGCAGATTTACACAAGCCACCCTTGGAGATGAAACCTGTGTGTGTGTGTGTGTGTGTGTGTGTGTGTGTGTGTGTGTGTGTGTGTGTGTGTGTGTGTGTGTGTGTGTGTGTGTGTGTGTGTGTGTCTGTGTGTGTCTGTGTCTGTGTGTGTGTGTGTGTGTGTGTGTGTGGCTGTGTGTGTGTGTGTGTGTGTGTGTGTGTGTCTGTGTGTGTGTGTGTCTGTGTGTCTGTGTGTGTGGCTGTGTGTGTGTGTGTGTGTGTGTGTGTGTGTGTGTGTGTGTGTGTGTGTGTGTGTGTGTGTGTGTGTGTGTGTGTGTGTGTGTGTGTGTGTATTTACAGTTTCTCCAGTACCAGGTAGTACCCCATCACCTATAATCCAGACCCAACATCACCTGGGAGGAGAGCGCTCCTAGCACAGTAGGCTGAAAGTGTGTCAGTGTTACTGTGTGTTAGGTAGAGCACAGCAGTGAAAGGGAGGGCTTCTGTTAATCTCTCTCTTTATAGGCCTCCCTCTCTCTCCATCCTTCTGTCTCACTCACATATCCTCTCATACTCCTTCAGTCTCTATCTCCTTCTCACACTCCTCTCTCTCTCTCTCTCTCTCACGCTCTCTCTGTCTCTGTCAATTCAATTCAATTCAAGAGGCATTATTGGCATGGGAAACATATGTTAACATTGCCAAAGCAAGTGAGGTAGGTAATATACAAAGTGAAATAAACAATAAAAATGAAGAGTAAACATTACACATACAGAAGTTTCAAAAGAATAAAGACATTACAAATGTCATATTATTTATATATACAGTGTTGTAAAGATGTACAAATGGTTAATGTACAAAAGGGAAAATAAATAAATAAATAAGCATAAATATGGGTTGTATTTACAATGGTGATTGTTCTTCACTGGTTGACCTTTTCTTGTGGCAACAGGTCACAAATCTTGCTGCTGTGATGGCACACTGTGGTATTTCTCCCAGTAGATATGGGAGTTTATCAAAATTGGGATTGTTTTCGAATTCTTTACAGATCTGTGTAATCTGAGTGAAATATGTGTCTCTAATATGGTCATACATGGGGGGGGGGGGGTGCAATAGTTTTTCCCCTTCCCCTGTCTGATAGATATTAGTCCCTCTCAGGACAGGGCTAATTTCCCCTGTCTGTGGCGTCTGTCTCTGATTCAGTTAGAAGCTAACCTTGTGCTACTATAACCTCATAATATACTATAACCTCATAATATACTGTAGCTCATAATATACTGTAGCTCATAATATACTGTAGCTCATAATATACTATAACTTCATAATATACTGTAGCTCATAATATACTGTAGCTCATAATATACTATAACCTCATAATATACTGTAGCTCATAATATACTGTAGCTCATAATATACTATAACCTCATAATATACTGTAGCTCATAATATACTATAACCTCATAATATACTGTAGCTCATAATATACTGTAGCTCATAATATACTATAACCTCATAATATACTGTAGCTCATAATATACTATAACCTCATAATATACTGTAGCTCATAATATACTATAACCTCATAATATACTGTAGCTCATAATATACTGTAGCTCATAATATACTATAACCTCATAATATACTGTAGCTCATAATATACTGTAGCTCATAATATACTATAACCTCATAATATACTGTAGCTCATAATATACTGTAGCTCATAATATACTATAACCTCATAATATACTGTAGCTCATAATATACTATAACCTCATAATATACTGTAGCTCATAATATACTGTAGCTCATGGATACACTTCTGGCCTTCTGGGCTCCTTCTGTTGAAATGGACAGATGTTCCATTAAGAGGTAGCAGGGTCCTCATATGTCACTTTTCCATCACGTGTTTGTGTGTGTGCTTCTGTGTGTGGGCCTCTACCGCCCGAACCACGTCCCCTTCTTGCCCATGCGTGCCTGTCCACACGCTCACATGAAGTTGAGGCTTAGCCAAGTGTACTAATGAGGTATTACATTACAGTAAAGTCTGGTGTTGAGTTCCCACTTAACCAACTGTGCTTTAGTGTGTGTGTGTGTGTGTGTGTGTGTGTGTGTGTGTGTGTGTGTGTGTGTGTGTGTGTGTGTGTGTGTGTGTGTGTGTGTGTGTGTGTGTGTGTGTGTGTGTGTGTGTGTGTGTGTGTGTTTTGATGTGAGCGCATGTGTTTACGTAAGCGTGTATTTGTGTGTGCATGCGTGCATGTGTGTGTGCCCACATGAAAAAATACTATAGTATACTATGGTAAAATACTATGCTATACTATGGTAAAATACTATAGTATACTATGGTAAACTCCTATAGTATTCACTGTATTGTTTTTGCAGACTTTACTGTAGTATTCACTGTAGTATTTAGATTGCAAGCCCTGCCACATCCGTCGAGTGTCGGAACCGGTGTAGTACGATTCCATCTTAGTCCTGTATTGATGCTTTGCCTGTTTGATGGTTCGTCGGTGGGCATAGCGGGATTTCTTATAAGCTTCCAGGTTAGAGTCCCGCTCCTTGAAAGCGGCCTCTATGCCCTTTAGCTCAGTGCGGATGTTGCCTGTAGTCCATGGCTTCTGTTTGGGGTATGTACATATGGTCAGTGTGGGGACAACGTCATCGATGCACTTACTGATGAAGTCAGTGACTGATGTGGTGTATTCGGAAGAATCCCGGAATATGTTCCAGTCTGTACTAGCAAAACAGTCCTGTAGTTTAGCATCTGCTTCATCTGAACACTTTTTTATTGACCGAGTCACTGGTGCTTCCTGCTTAAATGTTTGCTTGTAAGCAGGAATCAGGAGGATAGAATTATGGTCAGATTTGCCAAATGGAGGGCGAGGGAGAGCTTTGTACGTGTCTCTGTGTGTGGATAAAGGTGGTTTAGAGTTTTTTTCCCCTCTGGTTGCACATTTGACATGCTGATAGAAATGGAGGTAAGACTGGGTGTGAACACATACTGTAGGTCAGCGCTTCTGCTCTGTTCTATAGTTAGGATCCTCGAGGGATACTACAATGTGTAGTATAGTATTCTACAGTATTCTACAATTTACTACAGAATAATATAGTAAGTACTGTAGTATTCTATAGTAAACTGTAGTTTTTTTCATGTTGGTGCGTGTGTGTGTGTTTGTGTGTGTGTAGGAGATGTTAGTCCCTCTCAGGACAGGGCTCTGTGTCGCCTTACAGATGGAATATCAGCCCACCATCTGTTCTATCCACTAACAGAGGTTTCACCGTGCTGGAACCAGAGACCAGCTACACTTATTATTATGGGTTATTATAGGAAGTCAGGACACACGTTACTGTAGATGTGTCTGTCTGTGTGTGTGTGTGTGTGTGTGTGTGTGTGTGTGTGTGTGTGTGTGTGTGTGTGTGTGTGTGTGTGTGTGTGTGTGTGTGTGTGTGTGTGTGTGTGTGTGTGTGTGTGTGTGTGTGTGTGTGTGTGTGTGTGTGCGTGTGTTGTTCTTTGTTTAAGCTATCCTAAGCATCGTTTATCATAATTTATCATCACATGATAATCATATTTATTATCTCCCTCCATTCACACATTCATCCACAGTAAAGAAAGCACTATGAATGTAATGTTAAGTGGTGATTGAGGTGGTTGAATGGAGCGGAATCAGAGTTTCAAAACGTCTTCTACAGTTGTTTTCTTTGCTGTTGAATAACTGCTCTTTTCTGGTGGTATTTTCTCTCCGGGCGTATCCCCTCTTCCGTTCAGGCCCGCTGAAGTGTGAAGTCGTTTCTTTTCCCAGGAAACTATCGGGTGGTTTAAAGGAAGGCAGGAAGCAGTAGTTATGAATATGCTAATGAGAGAGGTGCTTCCAGTAGAAATATGCATTACATTAAAATAAAAAGAGGTGGGGAGAAATGTGATAGTTGAGGCAGCTTGGCTTATTAGGTGAATTCCCCCTTCATAATTTTATGCGCATAATTTTTTTCTTTCTCAGCAGCAAAATGTTTCACTTTATAAGCTTTTGGCATGTTCTCTAATTATGCCCCCTTGTACACAAAGCTATTTTGCTCCCAACCAAATTTGGGATCTTGTGTTATCGATCTTGTTACCCCCCAGCCCCCACCCCTTTCCCCACCAAATAACGAGATGGCTGACAAAAAAGCTTAACTAAAAAACAGACTCTCCCCTGGTTTTCCAGTGGTGTCTGACACCTGGAGTCTCTCTATTAACCCTACTCTCCCCTGGCTTTCCAATGGTGTCTGACACCTGGAGTCTCTCTATTAACCCTACTCTCCCCTGGCTTTCCAGTGGTGTCTGACACTTGGAGTCTCTCTATTAACCCTACTCTCCCCTGGCTTTCCAGTGGTGTCTGACACCTGGAGTCTCTCTATTAACCCTACTCTCCCCTGGCTTTCCAGTGGTGTCTGACACCTGGAGTCTCTCTATTAACCCTACTCTCCCCTGGCTTTCCAGTGGTGTCTGACACCTGGAGTCTCTCTATTAACCCTACTCTCCCCTGGCTTTCCAGTGGTGTCTGACACCTGGAGTCTCTCTATTAACCCTACTCTCCCCTGGCTTTCCAGTGGTGTCTGACACCTGGAGTCTCTCTATTAACCCTACTCTCCCCTGGCTTTCCAGTGGTGTCTGACACCTGGAGTCTCTCTATTAACCCTACTCTCCCCTGGCTTTCCAGTGGTGTCTGACACCTGGAGTCTCTCTATTAACCCTACTCTCCCCTGGCTTTCCAGTGGTGTCTGACACCTGAGGTCTCTCTATTAACCCTACTCTCCCCTGGCTTTCCAGTGGTGTCTGACACCTGGAGTCTCTCTATTAACCCTACTCTCCCCTGGCTTTCCAGTGGTGTCTGACACATGGAGTCTCTCTATTAACCCTACTCTCCCCTGGCTTTCCAGTGGTGTCTGACACCTGGAGTCTCTCTATTAACCCTACTCTCCCCTGGCTTTCCAGTGGTGTCTGACACCTGGAGTCTCTCTATTAACCCTACTCTCCCCTGGCTTTCCAGTGGTGTCTGACACCTGGAGTCTCTCTATTAACCCTGTGTAGAGAGCTTGGCTCAGCCTCAGTCACAGAGCTGCTGTCAACTAGCAACAAATGACCTGCTTCTCTCTCAAAGGAGAGAGTGGAGAACAATAGAGAAGCAGAGCAACAGGGCTGACACCATGAGGCATAGTGGTGTATACATGGCTGACACCATGAGACATAGTGGTGTCTACAGGGCTGACACCATGAGACATAGTGGTGTCTACATGGCTGACACCATGAGACATAGTGGTGTCTACAGGGCTGACACCATGAGACATAGTGGTGTCTACAGGGCTGACACCATGAGACATAGTGGTGTCTACAGGGCTGACACCATGAGGCATAGTGGTGTCTACAGGGCTGACACCATGAGGCATAGTGGTGTCTACAGGGCTGACACCATGAGACATAGTGCTGTCTACAGGGCTGACACCATGAGACATAGTGGTGTCTACAGGGCTGACACCATGCGATATAGTGGTGTCTACAGGGCTGACACCATGCGATATAGTGGTGTCAACAGGGCTGACACCATGAGACACAGTGGTGTCTACAGGGCTGACACCATGAGACACAGTGGTGTCTACAGGGCTGACACCATGAGACATAGTGGTGTCTACAGGGCTGACACCATGAGACATAGTGGTGTCTACAGGGCTGACACCATGAGGCATAGTGGTGTCTACATGGCTGACACCATGAGACATAGTGGTGTCTACAGGGCTGACACCATGAGACATAGTGGTGTCTACATGGCTGACACCATGAGACATAGTGGTGTCTACAGGGCTGACACCATGAGACATAGTGGTGTCTACAGGGCTGACACCATGAGACATAGTGGTGTCTACAGGGCTGACACCATGAGGCATAGTGGTGTCTACAGGGCTGACACCATGAGGCATAGTGGTGTCTACAGGGCTGACACCATGAGACATAGTGTTGTCTACAGGGCTGACACCATGAGACATAGTGGTGTCTACAGGGCTGACACCATGCGATATAGTGGTGTCTACAGGGCTGACACCATGCGATATAGTGGTGTCAACAGGGCTGACACCATGAGACACAGTGGTGTCTACAGGGCTGACACCATGAGACACAGTGGTGTCTACATGGCTGACACCATGAGACATAGTGGTGTCTACAGGGCTGACACCATGAGACACAGTGGTGTCTACAGGGCTGACACCATGAGACATAGTGGTGTCTACAGGGCTGACACCATGAGACATAGTGGTGTCTACAGGGCTGACACCATGAGACATAGTGGTGTCTACAGGGCTGACACCATGAGACATAGTGGTGTCTACAGGGCTGACACCATGAGGCATAGTGGTGTCTACATGGCTGACACCATGAGACATAGTGGTGTCTACAGGGCTGACACCATGAGACATAGTGGTGTCTACAGGGCTGACACCATGAGACATAGTGGTGTCTACAGGGCTGACACCATGAGACATAGTGGTGTCTACAGGGCTGACACCATGAGACATAGTGGTGTCTACAGGGCTGACACCATGAGACATAGTGGGGTCTACAGGGCTGACACCATGAGACATAGTGGTGTCTACAGGGCTGACGCCATGAGACATAGTGGGGTCTACAGGGCTGACACCATGAGACATAATGGTGTCTACAGGGCTGACACCATGAGACATAGTGGTGTCTACAGGGCTGACACCATGAGACATAGTGGTGTCTAAAGGGCTGACACCATGAGACATAGTGGTGTCTACAGGGCTGACACCATGAGACATAGTGCTGTCTACAGGGCTGACACCATGAGACATAGTGGTGTCTACAGGGCTGACACCATGAGACATAGTGGTGTCTAAAGGGCTGACACCATGAGACATAGTGGTGTCTACAGGGCTGACACCATGAGACATAGTGGTGTCTACAGGGCTGACACCATGAGACATAGTGGTGTCTACAGGGCGTGTTGTAGACTGAGTGATGGAGGGCAATGAGAGAGGCGCACGCACACACACACACACATACACACACACACACACACACACACACACACACACACACACACACACACACACACACACACACACAGACACACACACACACACACACACACACACACACACACACACACACACACACACACACACACACACACACACACACACACACACACACACACACACACACCAGTACAAGCTCGCTACAGGCCCTAGAAGTACCCTGTAATGGCCTGCCAGCTTGAGCCAGTGTGTGTCTGTTCGGTACGATGGTTCGCTAATAAAACAGCAGGGTGCCCCCTTCCACCCTGCACCGTCCAGCCAGACCTGAGTTCAACCAGTATTACTATCCCTGCACCGTCCAGCCAGACCTGAGTTCAACTAGTACTACTATCCCTGCACCGTCCAGCCAGACCTGAGTTCAACCAGTATTACTATCCCTGCACCGTCCAGCCAGACCTGAGTTCAACTAGTATTACTATCCCTGCACCGTCCAGCCAGACCTGAGTTCAACCAGTAATACTATCCCTGCACCGTCCAGCCAGACCTGAGTTCAACCAGTATTACTATCCCTGCACCGTCCAGCCAGACCTGAGTTCAACTAGTACTACTATCCCTGTACCGTCCAGCCAGACCTGAGTTCAACCAGTATTACTATCCCTGCACCATCCAGCCAGACCTGAGTTCAACCAGTATTACTATCCCTGCACCGTCCAGCCAGACCTGAGTTCAACTAGTATTACTATCCCTGCACCGTCCAGCCAGACCTGAGTTCAACTAGTATTACTATCCCTGCACCGTCCAGCCAGACCTGAGTTCAACCAGTATTACTATCCCTGCACCGTCCAGCCAGACCTGAGTTCAACTAGTACTCCTATCCCTGTACCGTCCAGCCAGACCTGAGTTCAACTAGTACTACTATCCCTGCACCGTCCAGCCAGACCTGAGTTCAACTGGCATTACAATGCATTCTCCTTTGTTTGCTCTTCATTTAGCTTACCTGGCACAAAGGAACTAATGGACTAGTTCCAAAAGTGCAAACCCCAACCCAAGACAGGCAGGCTGAATAAAACACTTTAATTTAGAAAGAAAAGGAATACGATGTGAACCTATATTCTGTCCAGTCAACCAGACTCCCCTCCATCACTCTGTGGGTTCCCATAGTATCCCTCTATTCTCCTCTCATCCTCCACCAATCCCTCCATTACAGAGGAGTATGGTAGAGGGGTAGCTACCCTCTGTCTGAACCCCAGGCTGGGTGATTAATGTGGGCCTAATCGCTGACCCTCTGAGGTCTAATTCAAACACATTGCCTGTGTTATGTGGTGGCTGGGGCTGGCAGGGAGGGATATTGTGTGGCTGTTGTTTTAATGGCAGCTGGTAGATGAATGGAGGAGTAATGATGGTGGGAGGATCAGGACACAATGGAGATCCTGGCACTGACCAGACCACATTCATTACTCTATCAGGATATCAATCTAAAGAGGGGATAAAACCCAGCCGGAGGGAGGGAGGGAGGAGTGTATGAAAGACACAGAAGTGAGCATACACACACATACACACACACACACACACACACACACACACACACACACACACACACACACACACACACACACACACACACACACACACACATACATACACACACTTCCTGGATGTAGGTCCCAACATGGGGTCTTTCATGAGGTAAACAGAGCTAGATGTGTTAACACAAGACAAAGTCCTGTTTAATGTGGTTGTAAGCAGTAAACAATGGCTGACTGAGAAATAATACAACAGACATGCTGGAAATGGATGCAGAGGCTTTTCATGGACACTGTTTGTTTGTTTCACCACGACTGACACCAGCCAGAGGGATTTAGTGTAAAGCAAGGAATGTGTCCGCTTTTCTGCTAGCCAATATTGAGAGAGAGAGAGAGAGACATAAACCCTGATGAGTTCACTTGCCAACAGAGTAGTGTGGTGGAGAGATACTACCCAGTTGCCAACAGAGTAGTGTGGTGGAGAGATACTACCCAGTTGCCAACAGAGTAGTGTGGTGGAGAGATACTACCCAGTTGCCAGTATCCACACGACCACATACCACGTCCAAAAAACAACACGTTTTACACCCACTGAGACAAAAGCCTAGTAATTTATGCATCGCCAGGGCGGTGTGATGTGTGAATGGTTGTTTGGGTGGATAACTGGTGTGTGTGTGTGTGTGTGTGTGTGTGTGTGTGTGTGTGTGTGTGTGTGTGTGTGTGTGTGTGTGTGTGTGTGTGTGTGTGTGTGTGTGTGTGTGTGTGTGTGTGTGTGTGTGTGTGTGTGTGTGTGTGTACATGTGCGCGTGTGCATCTAGTGTAATTGTATTGTGGTTGCTAGGGCGGCTGGTTAATGGTTTGTTGATGCAGTTTGTCATAACCCACACCATCCGTGGCTGCTTCGGGTGATCCTCTAGCTCTGATAGACCCATTACTTATACAGCAGACACAGACACATTGCCCTGCCATGATTTACGATGCTACACAACCCAAACACATTTTTCACACCACGATAGAAACATGGAAGAAAACTGTGAAGTTTGCATTCGTTTGTAGGAACATGCTAATGTGAATGCTGAATTACTGTCACTTCTACTACTGTAGGGTGTGTGTGTGTGTGTGTGTGTGTGTGTGTGTGTGTGTGTGTGTGTGTGTGTGTGTGTGTGTGTGTGTGTGTGTGTGTGTGTGTGTGTGTGTGTGTGTGTGTGTGTGTGTGTGTGTGTGTGTGTGTGTGTGTGTGTGTGTGTGTGTGCTCCTTGATTACGGTATTGGTGCTAAGCGTGTAGCGGGCAACATGGAGATTCTCAGGCATAAACAGTCATGACACCTTGAAAAACACAATAGAAGAGAAATCCCAGATGATTCTCGTTGCCTGTTCTACCTTGAATCAGGAGCGCGGAGGATTTCTGAAGTGTATAATGAAGGAAAGAAGGACCCTTTTCTTCTACAGTGAAGGAAAAAACCTTCCTGGCTACTATTCACAGAGGCATAATGGGAGAGAAAATCTGATGATGAGACCCATACAGATGTAGGATCTTAATTTGACCAGTTTCTCACAGCAAGAAAATTATCCTGCAACAACAGGAAATGTGAATTATCGTGTGGATTATAATGAATGGATTTTTTAAAAGGATGATACATTTTAAAGTGGAAATTACAAATTTTAGAAGCATTTTAAACAACAGGGCGTTCAAATTAAGAGCCGACATCTGTAGTGTGTTCTGCAACAACAGATGCTAACCTTTGATTTCCTGTTGTTACATCAGAAGGCCTAGTCGGTGGAGGTGATGGTGGCTGATCAGACTGTCTGGTTTCATGTCAGTCATGGTTCACTCTCACTCTCATCTGCCCGGGTCTCCACTGCTGCTCCTGGAACTGGGTTGAGGAGTTTGGGTTGTTAAGAGAGAGAGAGAGAGAGAGAGAGAGAGAGAGAGAGAGAGAGAGAGAGAGAGAGAGAGAGAGAGAGAGAGAGAGAGAGAGAGAGAGAGAGAGAGAGAGAGAGAAATGAGCTAACAGTGAGCAAACAAGAGAAGAGGGAGAGACCAGTGAGAGTGTGATGAAGTGGTTAGTGAGAGAGTGTTATCAGTGTGTTTCCCAGAACAGACTGCCTCTCTAATCCATCCATATTGTAGTGTGTGATGTTGGCTGGATTGACCAGAGGGTTTTCACATCAGTCCAGGCCTTACATAGATTGTCTTTTTCATGTTTTCATGTGTTTTTTTTAAAATGCAGAACTAATTGATTATTTTCAGCTGTGGTGTAGTAGAGGTCTGTATCTGTGTTACCGTGAAGGACACTCATGACATGGTACACTCGTCATCAAGGACACACGCGTGTGTGTGTGCGTAGATTTGCATACACATATATACACACACACACACACACACACACACACACACACACACACACACACACACACACACACACACACACACACACACACACACACACACACACACACACACACACACACACACACACACACACACACACACACACACACACACAACCATTACCATGAATAGCGATGGCTGTGTTTTAGGGTGTTCCACAGAGAGCAGACATACTCTATGGAGTGTAAACCCTCCACTTGGATGAGTGTCTAAAATCGCACCCTATTCCCTATATAGTGCACTACTTTTGACTAGGGCCCCCACTATTTATGGAATAGGTTGTCATTTTGGACACACATCTAGGGTTCTCCAGTCTCAGTTTACCCCCCTCTGTCTGATTAGCATACCTTGTCACTGTGATTAATTGGTGCAAAACAGCATATAATGGAAATAATTAACAGTCAAATCAAATCAAATTTTATTTGTCACATGCGCCGAATACAACTGGTGTAGACTTTACCGTAAAATGCTTGCTTACGAGCCCTTCCTAACAACGCAGAGTTTTAAAATAAAAAAGCAACACGAGGAATAAAATAAAATACACAAGAATGGAGCAACAGTACATACAGGGAGTACCAGTAGCAGTACCAGTACCAGTACCAGTACCAGATCAATGTGGAGCTACAGTGGGGCAAAAAAGTATTTAGTCAGCCACCAATTGTGCAAGTTCTCCCACTTAAAAAGATGAGAGAGGCCTGTAATTTTCATCATAGGTACACTTCAACTATGACAGACAAAATGAGAAAAAAAAATCCAGAAAATCACATTGTAGGATTTTTAATGAATTTATTTGCAAATTATGGTGGAAAATAAGTATTTGGTCAATAACAAAAGTTTATCTCAATACTTTATATACCCTTTGTTGGCAATGACAGAGGTCAAACGTTTTCTGTAAGTCTTCACAAGGTTTTCACACACTGTTGCTGGTATTTTGGCCCATTCCTCCCTGCAGATCTCCTCTAGAGCAGTGATGTTTTGGGACTGTTGCTGGGCAACACGGACTTTCAACTCCCTCCAAAGATTTTCTATGGGGTTGAGATCTGGAGACTGGCTAGGCCACTCCAGGACCTTGAAATGCTTCTTACGAAGCCACTCCTTCGTTGCCCGGGCGGTGTGTTTGGGATCATTGTCATGCTGAAAGACCCAGCCACGTTTCATCTTCAATGCCCTTGCTGATGGAAGGAGGTTTTCACTCAAAATCTCACGATACATGGCCCCATTCATTCTGTCCTTTACACGGATCAGTCGTCCTGGTCCCTTTGCAGAAAAACAGCCCCAAAGCATGATGTTTCCACCCCCATGCTTCACAGTAGGTATGGTGTTCTTTGGATGCAACTCAGCATTCTTTGTCCTCCAAACACGACGAGTTGAGTTTTTACCAAAAAGTTACTGGATATAGTGACTAGGCATCAGGATAGATAATAATAAGGTATTTGAGGTAGATATGTACATGAAGGCAGGGTAAAGTGACTAGGCATCAGGATAGATACTAATAAGGTATTTGTGGTAGATATGTACATGAAGGCAGGGTAAAGTGACTAGGCATCAGGATAGATACTAATAAGGTATTTGAGGTAGATATGTACATGAAGGCAGGGTAAAGTGACTAGGCATCAGGATAGATACTAATAAGGTATTTGAAGTAGATATGTACATGAAGGCAGGGTAAAGTGACTAAGCATCAGGATAGATACTAATAAGGTATTTGAGGTAGATATGTACATGAAGGCAGGGTAAAGTGACTAGGCATCAGGATAGATAATAATAAGGTATTTGAGGTAGATATGTACATGAAGGCAGGGTAAAGTGACTAAGCATCAGGATAGATAATAATAAGGTATTTGAGGTAGATATGTACATGAAGGCAGGGTAAAGTGACTAGACATCAGGATAGATAATAATAAGGTATTTGAGGTAGATATGTACATGAAGGCAGGGTATAGTGACTAGTCATCAGGATAGATAATAATAAGGTATTTGAGGTAGATATGTACATGAAGGCAGGGTAAAGTGACTAGACATCAGGATAGATAATAATAAGGTATTTGAGGTAGATATGTACATGAAGGCAGGGTAAAGTGACTAGACATCAGGATAGATAATAATAAGGTATTTGAGGTAGATATGTACATGAAGGTGTGGGAAAGTGTGGGAGTTGGGAGTTGCAATGTAGTGTGTGAGTGAGTGTGGGAGTTGCAATGTAGTGTGTGAGTGAGTGTGGGAGTTGCAATGTAGTGTGTGAGGGAGTGTGTATGTAATTTGTATAATGTATATAATCTAGCAAGTGTAGGATAGCATAGGGTCAGTGTGCATAGGGTCAGTGCAAGATAGAGTCAGTGTAGATAGTTTGGGTACCATTAATTGACATTTTGGCAGTCTGGCTTGGGGGTAGAGCCGATGCTCAAGTATCGTTTGCCGGAAGGTACTATTCAACGCTGGTCTGACCAATCGGAATCCATGCTTGAAGATTGTTTTGATCACGCGGACTGGGATATGTTCCGGGTTGCCTCTGAGAATAACATTGACACAAACACAGACACACAGACACAGTGACTGAGTTCATCAGGAAGTGTATAGGGGATGTTGCTCCCACTGTGACTATTAAAACCTACCCAAACCACAAACCCTGGATAGATGGCAGCATTCGCGCAAAACTGAAAGCGCGAACCACCACATTTAACCATGGCAAGGTGACTGGGAATATGGTGGAATATGGAAAATGGTGGGCTCTCATTCTCCATGGACGACGACAGTAAGACATTTAAGGCTGTTAATACGGTCAGACGACATCCCTAGCCGCGTCCTTAAAGCATGCGCAGACCAGCTGGCTGGAGTGTTTACGGACATATTCAATCTCTCCCTATCCCAGTCTGCTGTCCTCACTTGCTTCAAGATGTCCACCATTGTTCCCGTACACAAGAAAGCAGAGTTAACTGAACTAAATGAATCTAGCCCTGTAGCACTCACTTCTGTCATCATGAAATGCTTTGAGAGGCTAGTTAAGGATCATATCACCTCTACCTTACCTGATGTCCTAGACCCACTTCAATTTGCATACCGCCCCAATGATGCAATCGCTATCACACTGCACACTGCCCTATCCCATATGGACAAGAGGAATACCTATGTAAAAATGCTGTTCATTGACTATAGCTCAACCTTAAACACCATAGCACCCTCCAAGCTCATCATTAAGCTTGGGGCCCTGGGTCGGAACCCCGCCCTGTGCAACTGGATCCTGGACTTCCTTATGGGCCGCTCCCAGGTCGTGAAGGTAGGAAACAACACCTCCACTTCGCTGATCGTCAACACAGTGGCCCCACAAGCGTGTGTGCTCAGCCCCCTCCTGTACTCCCTGTTCACCCATGACTGCGTGGCCACGCACGCCTCCAACTCAAACATCAAGTTTGCAGACAACACAACAGTAGTAGGCCTGATTACCAACAATGACGAGACAGTCTACAGGGAGGAAATGAGGGCCCTGCAAGAGTGGTGAGAGGAAAATAACCTCTCCCTCAACGTCAACAAAACGAAGGAGCTGATAGCGGACAGAAGAGGGGGCATGTCCTACATCGACGGGTGGGGCACCTTCTCTGCAGTGGAGAAGGTGAAAAGCTTCAAGTTCCTCGGCGTACACGTCACTGACAATCTGAAATGGTCCACCCACACAGACAGTGTGGTGAAGAAGGCGCAACTCTTCAACCTCAGGAGGCTGCAGACATTTGGTTTGGCTCCTCACAAACTTTTACAGATGCACAATGAAGAGCATCCTGTCGGGCTTTATCACCGCCTGGTACGGCAACTGCACCGCCCACAACCGCAGGGCTCTCAAGAGGGTGGTGCGATTTGCCCAACGCATCACTGGGGCACACTGCCTGCCTGGGGTCGGCACGTCCGGAAATCCAGGATCCGGTTTCAGAAGGAGGGGTTCAGTCCCAGGTCCCTAGCTTGGTGATGAGTTTGGATGGGACTACTGTATGGTGTGGATGGGACTACCGTATGGTGTGGATGGGACTACTGTATGGTGTGGATGGGACTACTGTATGGTGTGGATGGGACTACTGTATGGTGTGGAGGGGACTACTGTATGGAACGCTGAGCTGTAGTCTATGAACAGCATACTCTAATAGTTATTTCCTCTCTTGTCCAGGTGGGAGATGGCAGTGTGAAGTGCAATTGAGATTGCATCATCTGTAGATCTGTTGGGGTGCTGTGTGAATTGGAGTGGCTCTAGGATGATGGTGTTTATGTGTGTCATGACCAGCCTTTCAAAGCACTTCATAATTACAGATGTAAGTGCTACAGGGCAATATTAATTTAGGCAGGTTACATTGGAGCTCTTGGGAACAGAGACAATGGTGGTCAGTTTGAAACCTGTTGGGATTACAGACTGGGAGAAGGATAGATTGAAAATGTGTGTGAAGACACTTGCCAGCTGGTCTGCGCATACTTTGAGAACACGCCCTGGTATTCCGTCTGTGATTGTTCCGGCCTTGTGATTGTTAACCTGTTTAATTGTTTTGCTCACATCGGCCATGGAGAGACAGATCACACAGTCATCAGGAAGAACTGGGGCTTCCTCCTAGCAAGCAAAAGGCATTTAGCTCGATCGGGAGTTCTGCATTGCTGGGCAACTCATGGCTGGGTTTCCCTTTGTAAACCGTTATCGTCTGTAAGCCCTGCCACATACGAGTGTTGGACATGGTGTATTAGGATTCCACCTTCCTCCTATATTTAGTCATTTAGCAGTCTCCCACTAATAATGTGTTCAAGTGTAACAGGAAATGCAATCGATGCATGAGTTATTAAACACTATACTGTATCCTCCCTCGAAACACAACTTTCCAAGTAAGCCACAGGCAGTTTTGGGTCCCTAGTTCGAATCCCCGAGCTGACAAGGTGAAAAATCTGTCGATGTGCCCTGAGCAAGGCACTTAACCCTAATTGCTCCAGGGTTGCTGTTGGTAACGGCTGACCCTCCGTGACCCCACTCTCCGAGGGTATCAACGCACAAGGTGAAACCCAGATGCAGACACAGGAGGCAGATGGTTGGAGTCTTACAGTGTTTATTAACCCAAAAAGGGGTAGGCAAGAGAATGGTCGTGTACAGGCAAAAGGTCAAAACCGAGTCCAATAGGTACCAAAGGGCAGGCAGATTCAAGGTCAGGGCAGGCAGGATGATCAGGCAGGCAGGATGATCAGGCAGGCGGGATGATCAGGCAGGCGGGATGATCAGGCAGGCGGGAAAGGAGTCCAGAGTCAGGCAGGGGTCAAAACCGGGAGGCCTAGCAAAAGAGAATAGAAAAGGAGTACGGGGAAAAACACGCTGGTTGACTTGACTAACATACAAGACGAACTGGCACAGAGAGACAGGAAACACAGGGATAAATACACTGGGGAAAGAAACAACACCTGGAGGGGTGGAGACAATCACAGGGACAGGTGAAACCGATCAGGGCGTGACAGAGGGGAAGGTAAATAAAGGATGTAGGACAGGGTGAAACAGATCAGGGCGTGACAGAGGGGAAGGTAAATAAAGGATGTAGGACAGGGTGAAACAGATCAGGGCGTGACAGAGGGGAAGGTAAATAAAGGATGTAGGACAGGGTGAAACAGATCAGGGCGTGACAGAGGGGAAGGTAAATAAAGGATGTAGGACAGGGTGAAACAGATCAGGGCGTGACAGAGGGGAAGGTAAATAAAGGATGTAGGACAGGGTGAAACAGATCAGGGCGTGACAGAGGGGAAGGTAAATAAAGGATGTAGGACAGGGTGAAACAGATCAGGGCGTGACAGAGGGGAAGGTAAATAAAGGATGTAGGACAGGGTGAAACAGATCAGGGCGTGACAGAGGGGAAGGTAAATAAAGGATGTAGGACAGGGTGAAACAGATCAGGGCATGACAGAGGGGAAGGTAAATAAAGGATGTAGGACAGGGTGAAACAGATCAGGGAGTGACAGAGGGGAAGGTAAATAAAGGATGTAGGACAGGGTGAAACAGATCAGGGCATGACAGAGGGGAAGGTAAATAAAGGATGTAGGACAGGGTGAAACAGATCAGGGCGTGACAGAGGGGAAGGTAAATAAAGGATGTAGGACAGGGTGAAACAGATCAGGGCATGACAGAGGGGAAGGTAAATAAAGGATGTAGGACAGGGTGAAACAGATCAGGGCGTGACAGAGGGGAAGGTAAATAAAGGATGTAGGACAGGGTGAAACAGATCAGGGAGTGACAGAGGGGAAGGTAAATAAAGGATGTAGGACAGGGTGAAACAGATCAGGGCGTGACAGAGGGGAAGGTAAATAAAAGATGTAGGACAGGTGAAACAGATCAGGGCGTGACAGAGGGGAAGGTAAATAAAGGATGTAGGACAGGGTGAAACAGATCAGGGCGTGACAGAGGGGAAGGTAAATAAAGAATGTAGGGCAGGGTTCCCACGCATAATAGAGAGACACGTGATTGTACAAAAATGTAAGCAAGGTTTGAAATGATGTTTTAATCAAATATTATATCTGTTCCGTAACTGATTGTAGTTGATGATCCCTGATGTAGCAGAAGAGACTGGGGCTAAATACAGTGATTTCAGAAAGGTCGACAGAGTAATTATATGAATCACCTCTGATCTCTCTGCTCTCTGCTCTTCGCTTCATCCATTTCGCTCTAATGACACTAACGAGAAGCTTCATTAGCTTTGAAGAAAGTATTACTGCCCAAATACCAGCCCTTTTAAAGCAGTGTCACCCAGACAGTACACAGCTGCAGTTGTTGGGTGCTAATGTTGGAGTTTTCAACAACAAAACAAAAATCCGATAGGAATATGAAAATTTCACTTTAGCCCATTTTCACTTTTGACTAAATTCTTGTCTATGTATAAGCAGTGTCAGATCTGCATAGTGGCTACCTTCCTCATGCAGTACTAGGATCAGTCTGGTTGAGGATGCAGTACTAGGATCAGTCTGGTTGAGGATGCAGTACTAGGATCAGTCTGGTTGAGGATGCAGTACTAGGATCAGTCTGGTTGAGGATGGAGTACTAGGATCAGTCTGGTTGAGGATGGAGTACTAGGATCAGTCTGGTTGAGGATGCATTACTAGGCTCAGTCTGGTTGAGGATGCAGTACTAGGCTCAGTCTGGTTGAGGATGCAGTACTAGGATCAGTCTGGTTGAGGATGGAGTACTAGGATCAGTCTGGTTGAGGATGGAGTACTAGGATCAGTCTGGTTGAGGATGCAGTACTAGGATCAGTCTGGTTGAGGATGCAGTACTAGGATCAGTCTGGTTGAGGATGCAGTACTAGGATCAGTCTGGTTGAGGATGCAGTACAAGGATCAGTCTGGTTGAGGATGCAGTACTAGGATCAGTCTGGTTGAGGATGGAGTACTAGGATCAGTCTGGTTGAGGATGCAGTACTAGGATCAGTCTGGTTGAGGATGCAGTACTAGGCTCAGTCTGGTTGAGGATGCAGTACTAGGATCAGTCTGGTTGAGGATGGAGTACTAGGATCAGTCTGGTTGAGGATGCAGTACTAGGATCAGTCTGGTTGAGGATGGAGTACTAGTATCAGTCTGGTTGAGGATGCAGTACTAGGCTCAGTCTGGTTGAGGATGCAGTACTAGGATCAGTCTGGTTGAGGATGGAGTACTAGGATCAGTCTGGTTGAGGATGCAGTACTAGCCTCAGTCTGGTTGAGGATGCAGTACTAGGATCAGTCTGGTTGAGGATGCAGTACTAGGATCAGTCTGGTTGAGGATGCAGTACTAGGATCAGTCTGGTTGAAGATGCAGTACTAGGATCAGTCTGGTTGAGGATGCAGTACTAGGATCAGTCTGGTTGAGGATGCAGTACTAGGCTCAGTCTGGTTGAGGATGCAGTACAAGGATCAGTCTGGTTGAGGATGCAGTACAAGGATCAGTCTGGTTGAGGATGCAGTACTAGGCTCAGTCTGGTTGAGGATGCAGTACTAGGATCAGTCTGGTTGAGGATGCAGTACTAGGATCAGTCTGGTTAAAGATGCAGTACTAGGATCAGTCTGGTTGAAGATGCAGTACTAGGATCAGTCTGGTTGAGGATGCAGTACTAGGATCAGTCTGGTTGAAGATGCAGTACTAGGATCAGTCTGGTTGAAGATGCAGTACTAGGCTCAGTCTGGTTGAGGATGCATTACTAGGCTCAGTCTGGTTGAGGATGCATTACTAGGCTCAGTCTGGTTGAGGATGCAGTACTAGGATCAGTCTGGTTGAGGATGCAGTACTAGGATCAGTCTGGTTGAGGATGCATTACTAGGATCAGTCTGGTTGAGGATGCAGTACTAGGATCAGTCTGGTTGAGGATGCAGTACTAGGATCAGTCTGGTTGAGGATGCAGTACTAGGATCAGTCTGGTTGAGGATGCAGTACTAGGATCAGTCTGGTTGAAGATGCAGTACTAGGATCAGTCTGGTTGAGGATGCAGTACTAGGATCAGTCTGGTTGAAGATGCAGTACTAGGATCAGTCTGGTTGAAGATGCAGTACTAGGCTCAGTCTGGTTGAGGATGCATTACTAGGCTCAGTCTGGTTGAGGATGCATTACTAGGCTCAGTCTGGTTGAGGATGGAGTACTAGGATCAGTCTGGTTGAGGATGCAGTACTAGGATCAGTCTGGTTGAGGATGGAGTACTAGGATCAGTCTGGGTTTTGCCCTGGCACTACACAGCTGATTAAAAAACAACTGATCCTCAAGCTTTGATGACTTGAATCAGTTGTGTAAAAACACGAAACGAGTTTGGGAAACCATGACCTATACTCTGCCTGCCATTCTGATTTATGAAACCATCATCTCTCTCATATTGGAACCGGTTGCCATATTGTGTCAAGACACTGTTATTATTGAAACGAGACATTTCAGATTCCAGACTTCCCCAGTCAGATGAGATAGGACTCATTCTCAATACGCTGTTGACTAAATTAGGTTTGGAGATTGTTTGGCACTGGCCAGCTGAGCATCTCTCCGTTCATCATCATGGAAATAACATCCATCATCCTGTGTCTGTCAACATCCCGTGTCTGTCATCACCATGTGTCTGTCATCATCCCGTGTCTGTCATCATCATGTGTCTGTCGCCATCCCGTGTCTGTCGTCATCCCGTATCTGTCGCCATCCCGTGTCTGTCGCCATCCCGTGTCTGTCGTCATCCCGTGTCTGTCGTCATCCCGTGTCTGTCGTCCTCCTGTGTCTGTCGTCCTCCTGTGTCTGTCGTCATCCCGTGTCTGTCGTCATCCCGTGTCTGTCGTCATCCCGTGTCTGTCGTCCTCCTGTGTCTGTCGTCATCGCAACATTGGATATCCATTATTAGAAAAAAATATCCGAACTTCAATTGAATCAGAGGGTACGAAGATCAAGTTAATTGATGTACTCTTACCGATGCTGTTGAGCATCCCAAACAGCGACCTATTCACTTTACAGTGCACTACATTTCACCAGAGCATGGTCAAAAGTAGCGCGCTATATAGGGACTAGGGGGGCCATTTGGAACACAGTATTTTTAGGAGAGGAGAAGCATATGGTCCCTGCTGAATAGACTGTCTGGTTCTCTAGAGGAAACCAGCCTGCTGTTCTCATTGTGTTGCAGTCTATTGTAATCTCTTTCAATACGCAAAGAAACTGTCTCTAGCTAAACAACCAGCAGCCGCGGTTTGATGCTGTTAGGGTTGACGTAATGCAGGTTTAAGCTGTGTGTGTGTGTGTGTGTGTGTGTGTGTGTGTGTGTGTGTGTGTGTGTGTGTGTGTGTGTGTGTGTGTGTGTGTGTGTGTGTGTGTGTGTGGGCGTGATTGTTTCCATTAGCTCACAAAGGTGTGCTATCTGTCAGCCGTAGCTGCGAGGTTGAGAGGTTTCCATCAAGCTCTTATCTCAATGTGCCCCACACACACACAAACACACAGCTTAAACCTGCATTACACTTATCTCACCTGTTCATATCGACAACAGGCAACACCATTTAGCCATCTTAGTGGATAAGATCGTGTGATGTCATTGAAGAGGGTAGACATTTTTTAACAAACATATTTATATTTTTACTCAATCATCTGGTTGAGAATTTACTGTCTGTAGGGCCACATCGCTGGATACCAGTCTATGTAACACGTGAAGAGTTTACTGTCTGTAGGGCCACATCGCGCGAGAGAGAGAGAGAGAGAGAGAGAGAGAGAGAGAGAGAGAGAGAGAGAGAGAGAGAGAGAGAGAGAGAGAGAGAGAGAGAGAGAGAGAGAGAGAGAGAGAGAGAGAGAGAGAGAGAGAGAGAGAGAGAGAGAGAGAGAGAGAGAGAGAGAGAGAGAGAGAGAGAGAGAGAGAGAGAGAGAGAGAGAGAGAGAGAGAGAGAGAGAGAGAGAGAGAGAGAGAGAGAGAGAGAGAGAGAGAGAGAGAGAGAGAGAGAGATCAGTCTAAAAGCATGATGGAGGATGTTTATTATCTGTTTCACTTGCTTTGGCAATATAAGCACGCCAATAAAGCCCCTTAAATGTCATTGAGTGAGAGCACAGAGATCAAGACATCACAGTTCACACATGGTCTTTGCTGTCTGCTGAGCCAGGCAGTAACTCTGAGAGTCTAGCTGATCTTGGCAAGAGCTCTAATAGTCAGTCAGGAGCTCTAATAGTCAGTCAGGAGATCTAACAGTCAGTCAGGAGATCTAACAGTCAGTCAGGAGATCTAACAGTCAGTCAGGAGATCTAACAGTCAGTCAGGAGATCTAACAGTCAGTCAGGAGCTCTAACAGTCAGTCAGGAGATCTAACAGTCAGTTAGTAGCTCTAATAGTCAGTCAGGAGCTCTAACAGTCAGTCAGGTGAGAGTTGCTCAGGAGATCTAACAGTCAGTCAGTAGCTCTAACAGTCACTCAGGAGATCTAACAGTCACTCAGGAGATCTAACAGTCAGTCAGTAGCTCTAACAGTCAGTCAGGTGAGAGTAATTCAGGAGCTCTAACAAATCAAGTTTATTTTATTTTATATAGCCCTTCGTACATCAGTCAGTCAGGAGCTCTAACAGTCAGTGAGGTGAGAGTAACTCAGGAGATCTAACAGTCAGTCAGGTGAGAGTAGCTCAGGAGATCTAGCAGTCAGTCAGGTGAGAGTAACTCAGGAGATCTAACAGTCAGTCAGGAGATCTAACAGTCAGTCAGGTGAGAGTAACTCAGGAGATCTAACAGTCAGTCAGGAGATCTACCAGTCAGTCAGGAGATCTAACACTCAGTCAGGTGAGAGTAACTCAGGAGATCTACCAGTCAGTCAGGAGATCTAACAGTCAGTCAGGAGATCTAACAGTCAGTCAGGTAAGGGTAGCTCAGGTCTACCAAGGCCTCTGGGTTTAGATTCAGTAAATTAACAGCTAGTTGTTTTCTTCTGTCAGTTACAACTACATTGTGTGGTGTCTGCTGCATAATGGGTGCTGATCCAGGAAGTAACTCTGGTAGTGAGGGTAGTTCAGGTCAGCCAAGGTTTCATGGTTTTACAGTATTTCATCAGTAAGTGGCTAGCTAGTTTTATCGTCTCTGTGCTGTGTGCTGGGTCAGCTGTGGACACCCAGGGGATATCCTGACCTGCTCCCTCTTCCTCTGGGTCAGCTGTGGACACCCAGGGGATATCCTGACCTGCTCCCGCTCCCGCTCCCTCTGGGTCAGTTGTGGACACCCAGGGGATATCCTGTCCTGCTCCCTCTTCCTCTGGGCAGGCTCTGTCATGCATCACCTCACTCACACATACCCATAAAACACACACACACACACACACACACACACACACACACACACACACACACACACACACACACACACACACACACACACACACACACACACACACACACACACACACACACACACACACACACACACACACACACGTACCATGTCCTGTATCTGTCTATCATCCTTATGGCTTCTCTTGCTTACATGGAGCTGGTTTCTATTTTATTACAGAGATAAATGGAGCGGTTTCTATCTCATTACAGAGATAAATGGAGCTGGTTTCTATCTCATTACAGAGATAATTGGAGCTGATTTATATCTCATTACAGCGATAAATAGAGCTGGTTTCTAACTCATTACAGAGATAAATGGAGCTGGTTTCTGTCTCATTACAGAGATACATGGAGCGGTTTCTATCTCATTACAGAGATAAATGGAGCTGGTTTCTATCTCATTACAGAGATAAATGGAGCTGGTTTCTGTCTCATTACATAGATAAATGGAGCTGGTTTCTATCTCATTACATAGATAAATAGAGCTGGTTTCTATCTCATTACAGAGATAAATAGAGCTGGTTTCTATCTCATTACAGAGATAAATAGAGCTGGTTTCTAACTCATTACAGAGATAAATGGAGCTGGTTTCTATCTCATTACAGAGATAAATAGAGCTGGTTTCTATCTCATTACAGAGATAAATAGAGCTGGTTTCTATCTCATTACATAGATAAATGGAGCTGGTTTCTATCTCATTACAGAGATAAATAGAGCTGGTTTCTAACTCATTACAGAGATAAATGGAGCTGGTTTCTAACTCATTACAGAGATAAATAGAGCTGGTTTCTATCTCATTACAGAGATAAATAGAGCTGGTTTCTATCTCATTACATAGATAAATGGAGCTGGTTTCTGTCTCATTACAGAGATAAATGGAGCTGGTATCTATCTCATTACAGAGATAAATGGAGCTGGTTTCTATCTCATTACAGAGATAAATGGAGCTGGTTTCTATCTCATTACAGAGATAAATGGAGCTGGTTTCTATCTCATTACAGAGATACATGGAACTGGTTTCTATCTCATTACAGAGATAAATAGAGCTGGTTTCTATCGCATTACATAGATAAATGGAGCTGGTTTCTGTCTCATTACAGAGATAAATGGAGCTGGTTTCTGTCTCATTACAGAGATAAATGGAGCTGGTTTCTATCTCATTACATAGATAAATGGAGCTGGTTTCTATCTCATTACAGAGATAAATAGAGCTGGTTTCTAACTCATTACAGAGATAAATGGAGCTGGTTTCTAACTCATTACAGAGATAAATAGAGCTGGTTTCTATCTCATTACAGAGCTGAATAGAACAACCATCCATTTCTTTATTTCTGCATCTGATGAATGAATACATCTAATCTCATTTAATAATAAACAGTTAGGGTTAGGTAAGTGTGTGTGTGTGCGTGTGTGTCAGTGGGTGCGTACATGTGTATCCATGTGCGTATGTTTGTGTATCTTTGCGTGCGTGCGTGTGTGTGTGTGCCCCCCAGTTTGACATCCTGACACATTTCAACAATCAGTGTTGAAAATAAATCTGAGGATGTGATTGATTGAACATGAATTTGACATCTGTACTGTAATGAGGCTCTGTAATTGGATAAACCGTGTATCTGAGGTCACAGATGACTGCAGACCAAGGATGTCTGTCAGACAGATGAGGGACACCTAACCCTAGCCTCAGCTCTCTGCCTTCATCGATCCTTCAGGCAAAATGTTCTACCCTCTTCAGACCAGACTGACTTGCAATATGCAGACAGAGCAGGAAGTTGCAATAGGCCCGTGCAACCCAAGGTTTGATACCAACAGAAACCCTCTCAACCCTAACTCTAACCCTAACCCTCAACCCCAACCCTAACCCTAACCCTAACCCTCAACCCTAACCCTAACCTGTTATCTGCCCCTTCCTCCTGTTGGAAAGATTAGGGACATCTAACCCTAACCCCTAACCTAACCCTAGCCTCCATCCTAACCCTTCCTGCTGTCAGGTGAGGTATGCCTCGTTGCCATAGAGATAACCTCACTAGGGGTTAATAAACAGGGATCCAGGATTTGAGAACCATTGTTGTAGACTTCTGTCTGAGTAATACATGTCCTGTATGTGACTCATGGGTTTGGCCTTAATTTTCTACTGGAACTTTCTAATAAATAAACCCTTTATTCAGAAAGAACGTGGGTTACCCTTGAATATGAATTAATAACATGTGGATAATGTAATAATATGTGCCATTAGTACACACTTTTATCCAAAGTGACTTACTGGGGTGAATGTATACATTTGTATGGGATGGGGGGGGGGGGCAGGTTTTACTTGGCAGGTGTCAGTATGATGAGTGTACCTCCCACTGAAACCCAGACATTTAGTTTGAACCCCACAGTACCGTAATGATCAGACCCAGAGACAGAGACCCAGAGCTCAGACCAGTCCAACCCAGGGGAAGAGGCCTCCACCCTGGCCTTCTCCCTCTCCACCTCCCCTCCCCTGGAGAGACAGCAGGTGCCCTTTAAGACTGACAGGCTTTTCTTCTCCAGGCTCACCCATGCTCTCAGGGATCATTACTGAACTGTTAGTCCCAGGGGTCCACTGTTCTGTGGTGGGTAGAAGGTCTCAGTATGTCAGTACTGGATATGAATAAGAATGGAGAAGAAAGGAGGATCAGTGTGTGAAATCGTAGCATTGTAATGCTTCTCTGAAATACAAGTATATGATAGTGTTTTCAAATGGCCTATGTTGTTGCCTTGGCAAGACAATGACAAAGGTGTTGGCTGATGCAGAAACAGACTGGTACTCAGCAGGCTGTAATTGGATCACTAGGTGCACTCTACAGTATCACATATGCTGCTTCTCTGTGGGCTCACGACATAGAACTAACAGAACACCTCCATCCCCTCCATCTGGTGAATGGTAGGGACTTGGGAATGGTAGGGACTTGGGAATGGTAGGCACTTGGGAATGGTTGGTTCTTGGGAATGGTTGGTTCTTGGGAATGGTAGGGACTTGAAATGGTAGGTTCTTGGGAATGGTAGAGACTTGAAATGGTTGGTTCTTGGGAATGGTAGGGATTTGAAATGGTAGAGACTTGAAATGGTTGGTTCTTGGGAATGGTAGGGACTTGAAATGGTAGGTTCTTGGGAATGGTAGGGACTTGAAATGGTAGGGTCTTGGGAATGGTAGGGACTTGAAATGGTAGGTTCTTGGGAATGGTAGAAATTTGGGAATGGTGGGGACTTGAGAATGGTAGGTTCTTGGGAATGGTAGGAATTTGGGAATGGTGGGGACTTGGGAATGGAAGGGACATGGGAATGGTGGGGACTTGGGAATGGTGGGGACTTGGGAATGGTGGGGACTTGGGAATGGTGGGGACTTGGGAATGGAGGGGACTTGGGAATGGTGGGGACTTGAAATGGTTGGTTCTTGGGAATGGTAGGGACTTGAAATGGTAGGTTCTTGGGAATGGTAGGGACTTGAAATGGTAGGTTCTTGGGAATGGTAGGGACTTGAAATGGTTGGTTCTTGGGAATGGTAGGAATTTGGGGATGGTGGGGACTTGAGAATGGTAGGTTCTTGGGAATGGTAGGAATTTGGGAATGGTGGGGACTTGGGAATGGAAGGGACTTGGGAATGGTGGGGACTTGGGAATGGTGGGGACTTGGGAATGGTGGGGACTTGGGAATGGTGGGGACTTGGGAATGGAGGGGACTTGGGAATGGAAGGGACTTGGAAAAGGTGGGGACTTGGAAATGGTGGGGACTTGGCTGTCGGAAGAGTCTAGCTTTTGTGGTACTGACTCATCACATAGACACCTAGTTATTCCTGTACAGTATACATAGGTTTAAGACTCTTCTTTCTCTTCCCTGTTCAGGTGAATGGCAGGGACTACTCCAAGGCCAGCCATGACGAGGTGGTGGAGGTCATCAGGAGAGACCCCATCGTGGTGCAGGTCGTCCGTCGCCATGGCAACCCCGCCCACTCACACCAAACATTACAGGAAGTTCACGTGGTGGACGTGTGCACGCAGACGGACATCACTTTTGAACACATCATGGCCCTGGCTAAGCTGAGGCCTGCTACTCCACCTGTACCCGACATCTGCCCCTTTCTGCTGTCAGACAGGTGAGGGGCATCTAATCCTAACCCTAACCTTAACATTAACCTTATCCCTTACCCTACCCCTAGCCTTAAACCTTACCGTAACCCTAGCCTCAACCCTAACCCCAACCCCAACCCTCAACCCTAACCTGTTATCTGCCCCTTCCTGCTGTTGGAAAGATTAGGGACATCTAACCCTTAACCTAACCCTAGCCTCCATCCTAACCCTTAACCTAACCCTAACCTCCATCCTAACCCTTAACCTAACCCTAGCCTCCACCCTAACCCTCAACCCTAACCCTCAACTCCAACCCTAACCTGTTATCTGCCCCTTCCTGCTGTTGGAAAGATTAGGGACATCTAACCCTAACTCCTAACCTAACCCTAGCCTCCATCCTAACCCTTAACCTAACCCTAGCCTCTATCCTAACCCTTAACCTAACCCTAGCCTCCATCCTAACCCCTAACCTAACCCTAGCCTCCATCCTAACCCTAACCTAACCCTAGCCTCCATCCTAACCCTTAACCTTAGCCTCCATCCTAACCCTTAACCTAACCCTAGCCTCCATCCTAACCCTTAACCTAACCCTAGCCTCTATCCTAACCCTTAACCTAACCCTAGCCTCCATCCTAACCCCTAACCTAACCCTAGCCTCCATCCTAACCCTTAACCTAACCCGAGCCTCCATCCTAACCCTTAACCTAACCCTAGCCTCCATCCTAACCCCTAACCTAACCCTAGCCTCCATCCTAACCCCTAACCTAACCCTAATCTCCATCCTAACCCTTAACCTAACCCTAGCCTCCATCCTAACCCTAACCCTCAACTCTAACCTGTTATCTGCCCCTTCCTGCTGTTGGAAAGATTAGGGACATCTAACCCTCAACCCTAACCCTCAACCCTCAACCCCAACCCCCAACCCTCAACCCTAACCCTCAACTCTAACTCTAACCTGTTATCTGCCCCTTCCTGCTGTTGGAAAGATTAGGGACATCTAACCCTAACCTAACCCTAGCCTCCATCCTAACCCTAACCTAACCCTAGCCTCCATCCTAACCCTTAACCTAACCCTAGCCTCCATCCTAACCCTTAACCTAACCCTAGCCTCCATCCTAACCCTTAACCTAACCCTAGCCTCCATCCTAACCCTTAACCTAACCCTAGCCTCCATCCTAACCCTAACCTCCATCCTAACCCCTAACCTAACCCTAGCCTCCATCCTAACCCTTAACCTAACCCTAGCCTCTATCCTAACCCTTAACCTAACCCTAGCCTCCATCCTAACCCTTAACCTAACCCTAGCCTCCATCCTAACCCTTAACCTAACCCTAGCCTCTATCCTAACCCTTAACCTAACCCTAGCCTCCATCCTAACCCTTAACCTAACCCTAGCCTCCATCCTAACCCTTAACCTAACCCTAGCCTCTATCCTAACACTTCCTGTTGTCAGGTGAGGTGTGCCTCGTTGCCATAGAGATAACCTCACTAGGGGTTAATAAACAGGGAGCCAGCATTTGAGAACCATTGTTGTAGACTTCTGTCTGAGTAATACATGTCCTGTATGTGACTCATGGGTTTGGCCTGAATTTTCTACCGGAACTTTCTAATAAATAAACCCTTTATTCAGAAAGAACGTGGGTTACCCCGTTATTAATAACATGTGTAATAATATATGCCTTTAGTAGACACTTTTATCCAAAGTGACTTACTGGGGTGAATGTATACATTTGTATATGTGGCCCCTTGGATAGTTCTCCTCAAGATGGAGATGCTTTATTATGGGTTACATCAACCTGATGTGGTTGATCAGAGCCTCTACTGTGTCATGGAGTACAGCAGAATTACTGCGCCGCCCCCCCCCCTCCCCAGTACAGCTGATCACATCCCGTTAATGTCATTAGGATGCTCTCCAACTGGCATGTTATAACTGTGTCTGCAGTGCAGCCAGACTGCTGCATCCATTTCCTTTAAGAGTTTACAAGGTGATTAAAAACAAATGGAGTGACTGTTATACAGCGTTACGTTCATTCTCAGTCTATTTATAGGTCTTTACTGGGACAGAAATTAAATACATTTGTCCTATAAACTGCAAATCCTCCGTTCCCTCGTCTGTGATACGGCTGATAAGGGGAAGGCAGAATGGATGCTGTTGTGATTCTAAACAACAGTGATGTTACTGTGGGCTGGTTATACCCAGGGCTGACATGTCTCTGTATACGCGCCAAGTAACCATCTGTTAATCAATATATTACAGAGGACACAAAGATGGCTTTTTACGGGTTCTTTTTGCAGGTTTTGTCACTTACATGGGTTTTTTGTCTTGTTAAAACGTGTCCATGTTTAAAATGTGTGTATAGATCCCTGTCATTAGTTGCTTTACTGGGGGTTGTAAAAGGGATGTTTGTTAGCGACCAATATGCACAACACAGGGAGAAAGGTGTTGAAACCAGCTTGCTACTCACACATCTTTCTCTCCTCAGCTGTCACTCCATCCACACAATGGAGCATGAATTCTACGAGTGTCCGGAGTACCTCTCCAACACCCCAGCTGAAGTGGACAGGCCAGAGGAGTTTGAGTATGAGGTAAATCAATATGGAGCCACACAAGTTCCTACGAGGACAATTCTCCCACAGCGGTTATATTGACAAGTCATCTGTCTCTTGGTCAAATATAGTGTTCCCTACTTATTCACTACAAAGATAATTACAACCACATCTCCCCCGCAGCTCATTATGTCATCGGAATGATAAAGATTAAAATACTGGTAGGAATCTTACTACCTCAATTTGGTATGTTTTCCCTATAAACAATGACACTTTTCAGATACACTTGGAGTGTTGAAAAATAGCCTGTCTGGGAGGCTGGGTGGAGATTGTAATTTGTGTCAGAGAGGCAGTGACCGTGGGAGACGTGAGGTGAGGTGAGGTGATGGGTGACGTGGTAGTGTGTGTGTTTGTGCAGTGGTGCTGCTCGTTTAATGGGTGCCCATGGTTCGCTGCACAGGATTCTGGGTCATTAGTGTTCCTCTGCTGTCAGCTGTGGTTTAACGGCCACTTCTGACTAAATGGATGGATGTCTCTCTGTGTGAGAGAGGGATGAGAGACGGCGTGAAGTTTGAGCACACACTCACAGGCACACACACACACACAAGTGCGCACACAGTCACACACACTCGCAGGCAGGCGGACACACACGCACACACACACAGTCTGGCCAGCCCAACTGAGGCAGGGTCAGTGTCAGGTCGTGACCTGATTACTGTTGTTATGGCTACTTCTTCCCCTCACACAGCTGGCCCTCAGTTACTCTTTGTTCAGCCAAGTGTATCTAACTGTACCCTGAATGCCCTTGCTCCTCAGTAACCCTGGCAGCTCAGGGACATTAGCTGTGAAAGATGTGTTTAGCCTGGCTTCACACTACTGCCGTGTAACTTAAGGACAGCTCCAGGGCAGCTGTGGGAGGTTTTTCTTCCCAGTGACCCGCTATAAAAACAACACACAGATACAGATGATCTTCTAATCAAGACTAGCGTGGTCTCTCTAGGCGGTGTCTCTCTACCCTCAGTACATCCACAGATTATTACTAGATCCTGTGCTGACGAGTATAAGGTTGTGTCCTGTAGCCCTACATGAGTTAAAGTACTGTCTGCACGACACACTGTGATTTCTCACTCTAGGAGGGAGTCTCTAATCTAACCTCAAACGTCTCCAGATTACAAGGTTGCGTCCTGTACTACTCAGTGTGATTGTTCTCTCTAGTAATGCCCTCTGACAGTAGGGGCCTAGTGTTCTCTGATCTCTCAGTACATGGTAGTTAATCAACAGTCATGGTGCGTTCGTGTCAACCACTTCTCTCGACCGTTCTGAACCATTCTAAACTGTGTGGAAGTGTGGAGTCGACTCGCCAGTAACAGCTGAGTCCTAGTCAAAAGTGCCCTCCCTCCTCTGTTTGTCCTCTGTTTGTTGTGGCTAGATGTCAAAGAAATTCATATATTTTTTGAATCAGTCATCTAATCTTTCCCAACTGCCACCCGGAATCCTTTGAAAATTAGGCTATCCCTTTAATTAGCCTATCCCTTTAATTAAGCTATCCCTTTAATGAGGCTATCCCTTTAATGAGGGTATCCCTTTAATGATGCTATCCCTTTAATGATGCTATCCCTTTAATTAAGCTATCCCTTTAATTAGGCTATCCCTTTAATGCGGCTATCCCTTTAATTAGGCTATCCCTTTAATGCGGCTATCCCTTTAATTAGGCTATCACTTAAATGAGGCTATCCCTTTAATTAGGCTATCCCTGTAATGAGGCTATCCCTTTAATTAGGCTATCCCTTTAATTAGGCTATCCCTTTAATTAGCCTATCCCTTTAATTAGGCTATCCCTTTAATTAGCATATCTCTTTAATTAGGCTATCCCTTTGATTAGCCTATCCCTTTAATGAGGGTATCCCTGTTATAGTCCCTTTTGACCCCCTGTCTTCCTTCTACTGTAACTTCACACGTAAAATAACTTTGTCAGAGCAAAATGTCAAACTGTAAAATTATATCTTTCTGTTTCTTCCCAACACAGCAGTGACCAAACAGACCAGGGTTACTACACCTGCAACATTAAGAGAACACGCTGTGTAGTAAATGCCATCGGTGCGACCATCAAAGACATCCCCAGTGGGACACCCGTCTGTGTTTTATTTGATGTGAGGTTTTAGTGCTATTGATGTACAGACCACCCTCTGGGCAGTGGACATGTGTTACCATGGTGAGGAGAGATTAGGAACCACACAACAAGAATAAGCAAAGACCACGGGAGGTGGGATGTCATTTATCAGACAATAATTCAACATCAATTGCAGTCTTAACTGGTCTGGAATGATGTAGCTTTAGTACCAATGCCACAGCATGTCACGGTGATATTGGGTTACTTGTTGAATTTGTTTGAGTGATACAGTTGGTTTACATTAAAACACACACACACACACACACGCACACGTACACACACATTATTTCACCCTTTGCAGAGCCTTACTGGAGAACTGCGTGTTGCTCCCTATGAGCTATGTTGATCAACATGTTGGTCTGGGTAATGTTGAGGCACTAAAGTATGTGTCAGTTAAAGGGGAATTTCCCCCTGGGGGAATCTGGGCTTGTTTCCATCATGTCTGAGGCATTTCTAGGACAGTGAGATGTGTTTCACACATAACAGCCCAGGAGGAAGGCAGGTCAGGGCATCACACTCTGAACGATACACCCTATGACAGCTTCCGGTGTATTGATGGGTGGGGGGGGCTCTATGTTAAACTGATCACACTATATGTTTTTGTGGGTGTAGATGTGGTTGTCCTTGTTCAACAGAGCTGTTGGACGTCTTCCAGCCATGTTCCTATCGTCGGATTCATTGCTAAATATACAAGCAGACACATTGTTTCCAGCCTCGTAAAGACTACAATTTGTGTTGGGTGGTGCTTCATGGTCTGGCCCCTGTCCATCCTCCAATAAGTTTTTTTAATTTAAAGATACGATATCAACAATTCTATTTTTACCTCTAATTGAGAATCTTCCGTTTCGCTGTGAAGGAAAAAAATCGATGGTATCTCATCACGTCTCAGCTGGCGTCGAAATGGAATCCCTAACAGTCCAGTCTGATAATCCCTCTCAGCTGGCGTCGAAATGGATTCCCTAACAGTCCAGTCTGATAATCCCTCTCAGCTGGCATCGAAATGGATTCCCTAACAGTCCAGTCTGATAATCCCTCTCAGCTGGCGTCGAAATGGATTCCCTAACAGTCCAGTCTGATAATCCCTCTCAGCTGGCGTCGAAATGGATTCCCTAACAGTCCAGTCTGATAATCCCTCTCAGCTGGCGTCGAAATGGATTCCCTAACAGTCCAGTCTGATAATCCCTCTCAGCTGGCGTCGAAATGGATTCCCTAACAGTCCAGTCTGATAATCCCTCTCAGCTGGTGTCGAAATGGATTCCCTAACAGTCCAGTCTGATAATCCCTCTCAGCTGGCGTCGAAATGGATTCCCTAACAGTCCAGTCTGATAATCCCTCTGGTAATCTTTTCCCTAACAGTCCAGTCTGATAATCCCTCTGGTAATCGTTGGTCACCGTATCATTCTTGAAATGGATTCCCTAACAGTCCAGTCTGATAATCCCTCTCAGCTGGCGTCGAAATGGATTCCCCAACAGTCCAGTCTGATAATCCCTCTGGTAATCGTTGGTCGCCGCATCATTCTTGAAATGGATTCCCTAACAGTCCAGTCTGATAATCCCTCTGGTAATCGTTGGTCGCCGCATCATTCTTGAAATGGATTCCCTAACAGTCCAGTCTGATAATCCCTCTGGTAATCGTTGGTCGCCGCATCATTCTTGAAATGGATTCCCTAACAGTCCAGTCTGATAATCCCTCTGGTAATCGTTGGTCGCCGCATCATTCTTGAAATGGATTCCCTAACAGTCCAGTCTGATAATCCCTCTGGTAATCGTTGGTCGCCGCATCATTCTTGAAATGGATTCCCTAACAGTCCAGTCTGATAATCCCTCTCAGCTGGCGTCGAAATGGATTCCCTAACAGTCCAGTCTGATAATCCCTCTCAGCTGGCATCGAAATGGATTCCCTAACAGTCCAGTCTGATAATCCCTCTCAGCTGGCGTCGAAATGGATTCCCTAACAGTCCAGTCTGATAATCCCTCTCAGCTGGCGTCGAAATGGATTCCCTAACAGTCCAGTCTGATAATCCCTCTCAGCTGGCGTCGAAATGGATTCCCTAACAGTCCAGTCTGATAATCCCTCTCAGCTGGCGTCGAAATGGATTCCCTAACAGTCCAGTCTGATAATCCCTCTCAGCTGGTGTCGAAATGGATTCCCTAACAGTCCAGTCTGATAATCCCTCTCAGCTGGCGTCGAAATGGATTCCCTAACAGTCCAGTCTGATAATCCCTCTGGTAATCTTTTCCCTAACAGTCCAGTCTGATAATCCCTCTGGTAATCGTTGGTCACCGTATCATTCTTGAAATGGATTCCCTAACAGTCCAGTCTGATAATCCCTCTCAGCTGGCGTCGAAATGGATTCCCCAACAGTCCAGTCTGATAATCCCTCTGGTAATCGTTGGTCGCCGCATCATTCTTGAAATGGATTCCCTAACAGTCCAGTCTGAGAATCCCTCTGGTAATCGTTGGTCGCCGCATCATTCTTGAAATGGATTCCCTAACAGTCCAGTCTGATAATCCCTCTGGTAATCGTTGGTCGCCGCATCATTCTTGAAATGGATTCCCTAACAGTCCAGTCTGATAATCCCTCTGGTAATCGTTGGTCGCCGCATCATTCTTGAAATGGATTCCCTAACAGTCCAGTCTGATAATCCCTCTGGTAATCGTTGGTCGCCGCATCATTCTTGAAATGGATTCCCTAACAGTCCAGTCTGATAATCCCTCTGGTAATCGTTGGTCGCCGCATCATTCTTGAAATGGATTCCCTAACAGTCCAGTCTGATAATCCCTCTGGTAATCGTTGGTCGCCGCATCATTCTTGAAATGGATTCCCTAACAGTCCAGTCTGATAATCCCTCTGGTAATCGTTGGTCACCGTATCATTCTTGAAATGGATTCCCTAACAGTCCAGTCTGATAATCCCTCTGGTAATCGTTGGTCACCGTATCATTCTTGAAATGGATTCCCTAACAGTCCAGTCTGATAATCCCTCTGGTAATCGTTGGTCACCGCATCATTCTTGAAATGGATTCCCTAACAGTCCAGTCTGATAATCCCTCTGGTAATCGTTGGTCACCGCATCATTCTTGAAATGGATTCCCTAACAGTCCAGTCTGATAATCCCTCTGGTAATCGTTGGTCACCGCATCATTCTTGAAATGGATTCCCTAACAGTCCAGTCTGATAATCCCTCTGGTAATCGTTGGTCACCGCATCATTCTTGAAATGGATTCCCTAACAGTCCAGTCTGATAATCCCTCTGGTAATCGTTGGTCGCCGCATGATTCTTGAAATGGATTCCCTAACAGTCCAGTCTGATAATCCCTCTGGTAATCGTTGGTCGCCGCATCATTCTTGAAATGGATTCCCTAACAGTCCAGTCTGATAATCCCTCTGGTAATCGTTGGTCGCCGCATCATTCTTGAAATGGATTCCCTAACAGTCCAGTCTGATAATCCCTCTGGTAATCGTTGGTCGCCGCATCATTCTTGAAATGGATTCCCTAACAGTCCAGTCTGATAATCCCTCTGGTAATCGTTGGTCGCCGCATCATTCTTGAAATGGATTCCCTAACAGTCCAGTCTGATAATCCCTCTGGTAATCGTTGGTCGCCGCATCATTCTTGAAATGGATTCCCTAACAGTCCAGTCTGATAATCCCTCTGGTAATCGTTGGTCACCGCATCATTCTTGAAATGGATTCCCTAACAGTCCAGTCTGATAATCCCTCTGGTAATCGTTGGTCACCGCATCATTCTTGAAATGGATTCCCTAACAGTCCAGTCTGATAATCCCTCTGGTAATCGTTGGTCACCGCATCATTCTTGAAATGGATTCCCTAACAGTCCAGTCTGATAATCCCTCTGGTAATCGTTGGTTACCGCATCATTCTTGAAATGGATTCCCTAACAGTCCAGTCTGATAATCCCTCTGGTAATCGTTGGTCACCGCATCATTCTTGAAATGGATTCCCTAACAGTCCAGTCTGATAATCCCTCTGGTAATCGTTGGTCACCGCATCATTCTTGAAATGGATTCCCTAACAGTCCAGTCTGATAATCCCTCTGGTAATCGTTGGTCACCGTATCATTCTTGAAATGGATTCCCTAACAGTCCAGTCTGATAATCCCTCTGGTAATCGTTGGTCGCCGCATCATTCTTGAAATGGATTCCCTAACAGTCCAGTCTGATAATCCCTCTGGTAATCGTTGGTCACCGCATCATTCTTGAAATGGATTCCCTAACAGTCCAGTCTGATAATCCCTCTGGAAATCGTTGGTCGCCGTATCATTCTTGAAATGGATTCCCTAACAGTCCAGTCTGATAATCCCTCTCAGCTGGCGTCGAAATGGATTCCCTAACAGTCCAGTCTGATAATCCCTCTGGTAATCGTTGGTCGCCGCATCATTCTTGAAATGGATTCCCTAACAGTCCAGTCTGATAATCCCTCTCAGCTGGCGTCGAAATGGATTCCCTAATAGTCCAGTCTGATAATCCCTCTGGTAATCGTTGGTCGCCGCATCATTCTTGAAATGGATTCCCTAACAGTCCAGTCTGATAATCCCTCTGGTAATCGTTGGTCGCCGCATCATTCTTGAAATGGATTCCCTAACAGTCCAGTCTGATAATCCCTCTGGTAATCGTTGGTCGCCGCATCATTCTTGAAATGGATTCCCTAACAGTCCAGTCTGATAATCCCTCTGGTAATCGTTGGTCGCCGCATCATTCTTGAAATGGATTCCCTAACAGTCCAGTCTGATAATCCCTCTGGTAATCGTTGGTCACCGCATCATTCTTGAAATGGATTCCCTAACAGTCCAGTCTGATAATCCCTCTGGTAATCGTTGGTACCGCATCATTCTTGAAATGGATTCCCTAACAGTCCAGTCTGATAATCCCTCTGGTAATCGTTGGTCACCGCATCATTCTTGAAATGGATTCCCTAACAGTCCAGTCTGATAATCCCTCTGGTAATCGTTGGTCACCGCATCATTCTTGAAATGGATTCCCTAACAGTCCAGTCTGATAATCCCTCTGGTAATCGTTGGTCACCGTATCATTCTTGAAATGGATTCCCTAACAGTCCAGTCTGATAATCCCTCTGGTAATCGTTGGTCGCCGCATCATTCTTGAAATGGATTCCCTAACAGTCCAGTCTGATAATCCTTCTGGTAATCGTTGGTCACCGCATCATTCTTGAAATGGATTCCCTAACAGTCCAGTCTGATAATCCCTCTGGAAATCGTTGGTCGCCGTATCATTCTTGAAATGGATTCCCTAACAGTCCAGTCTGATAATCCCTCTCAGCTGGCGTCGAAATGGATTCCCTAACAGTCCAGTCTGATAATCCCTCTGGTAATCGTTGGTCGCCGCATCATTCTTGAAATGGATTCCCTAACAGTCCAGTCTGATAATCCCTCTCGAAATGGATTCCCTAACAGTCCAGTCTGATAATCCCTCTGGTAATCGTTGGTCGCCGCATCATTCTTGAAATGGATTCCCTAACAGTCCAGTCTGATAATCCCTCTGGTAATCGTTGGTCGCCGCATCATTCTTGAAATGGATTCCCTAACAGTCCAGTCTGATAATCCCTCTGGTAATCGTTGGTCGCCGCATCATTCTTGAAATGGATTCCCTAACAGTCCAGTCTGATAATCCCTCTGGTAATCGTTGGTCCGCCGCATCATTCTTGAAATGGATTCCCTAACAGTCCAGTCTGATAATCCCTCTGGTAATCGTTGGTCGCCGCATCATTCTTGAAATGGATTCCCTAACAGTCAAGTCTGATTAATCCCTCTGGTAATCGTTGGTCGCCGCATCATTCTTGAAATGGATTCCCTAACAGTCCAGTCTGATAATCCCTCTGGTAATCGTTGGTCGCCGATCATTCTTGAAATGGATTCCCTAACAGTCCAGTCTGATAATCCCTCTGGTAATCGTTGGTCACCGCTATCATTCTTGAAATGGATTACCCTAACAGTCCAGTCTGATAATCCCTCTGGTAATCGTTGGTCACCGTATCATTCTTGAAATGGATTCCCTAACAGTCCAGTCTGATAATCCCTCTGGTAATCGTGGTCTCGTTGGTCACGACGCATCATTCTTGAAATGGATTCCCTAACAGTCCATCTGATAATCCTCTGGTAATCCGTTGGTCACCGCATCATTCTTGAAATGGATCCCTAAACAGCCTCCCAGTCGATAATCCCTCTGGTAATCGTTGGTCACGCGCAACATTCTTGAAATGGATTCCCTAACAGTCCAGTCTGATAATCCCTCTGGTATCGTTGGTCACACGGGCATCAGTCTTGAAAGGATTCCCTAAACAGTTCCAGTCTGATAATCCCTCTGGTAATTCGTTGGTTTTTTTTTGTCGCGCCCACGCATGATTCTTGAAATGGATTCCTAACATCCAGTCCTGATAATCCATCTGGTATCGTTGGTCGCCGCCGCATCATTCTTGAAATGGATTTCTCCTAACAGTCCAGTCTGATAATCCCTCTTGTAAATCGTTGGTCGCCGCATCATTCTTGAATGGATTCCCTAACAGTCCATCTGATAATCCTCTCTGGTAATCGTTGGTCGCCCCATCATTCTTGAAATGGGTTCCCTAACAGGTCCAGTCTGATAATCCCTCTGGTAATCGTGGTCACCCGCATCATTCTTGAAATGAATTCCCTAACAGTCAGTCTGATACTAATCCATCTGGTAATCGTTGGTCGCCGCATCATTCTTGAAATGGATTCCCTAACAGTCCAGTCTGTAATCCCTCTGTTAATCGTTGGTCCACCGCATCATTCTGAAATGTATTCCCTAACAGTCCATACTGATAATCTCCTCTGGTAATACGTTGTCACCCGCATCTTCTTGGAAATGGATTTCCCTAACAGTACCAGTCTGTATCCCTCTGGTATCGTTGGTCATCCGCATCATTCTTGGAAATGGATTCCCAACAGTCCAGTCCTGATATCCCTCTGGTAATCGTTGGTTACCGCTCATTCTTGATGGATTCCCTAACAGTCCAGTCTGATAATCCCTCTGGTATCGTTGGTCACCGCATCATTCTTTGAAATTGATTTTCCCTAACAGTCCATCTGATAATCCCTCTGGTAATCGTTTGGTCACCAGCATCTTCTTGAATGATTCCCTAACATCAGTCCTGATGAATCCCTCTGGTAATCGTTGTCACCGTATCATTCTTGAAATGGATTCCTAACAGTCCAGTCTGAAATAATCCCTCTGGTAAAAAAATCGGTGTCGCACGCATCATTCTTGAAATGATTCCCTAACAGTCAGTCTTGATAATCCTTCTGGTAACGGTTTGTCACCCGCATCATTCTTGAAATGATTCCATAACATCCAGTTCTGATAATGCCCTCTGGAAATCGTTGGTCGCCGTATCATTCTTGAAATGGATTCCCTAACAGTCCAGGTCTGATAATCCCTCTGGTAATCGTTGGTCGCCGCACATTCGTGAAATGGATCCTAACATCCAATCTGATAATCCCTCTGTTTAATCGTTTGGTCACCTCATCATTCTTGAAAATGGATTCCTAACATTCCCAGTCTGATAATCCCTCTTGTATCGTTGTCACCGTCAACGAGATCATTCTTGAAATGGATTCCCCTAACAGTCCCATCCTGATAATCCCTCTGGTAACGTTGGTCGCGCGCTCAGTCTTGAAAGGATTCCCTAACAGTCCAGTCTGATAATCCCCTGGTAATCGTTGGTCAACGCATCATTCTTGAACTGGATTCCCTAACAGGTCCAGTCTGATAATCCCTCTGGTAATCGTTGGTCACCGCTCATTCTTGAAATGGATATCCCTAACAGTCCAGTCTGATAATCCCTCTGTACTCGTTTGGTCCCCCCCCCCCCCAAACCGCATCATTCTGAATGGATTCGCCTAACATCAGTCTGATAATCCCTCTGTAATCGTTGGTCACCGCATCTCATTCTGAAATGGATTCCTAACATTCCAGTCTGATAATCCCTCTGTAATCGTTGGTCACCGCATCATTCTTGAAATGGATTCCCTACAGTCCAGTCTGATAATCCCTCTGGTAATGTTGTCACCTCATCATTCTTGAAATGGATTCCCTAACATCCAGTCTGATAAACCCTCTGGTAATCGTTGGTCACCGTATCATTCTTGAATGGATATCCCTAACAGTCCAGTCTGATAATCCCTCTGGTAATCGTTGGTCCCGCATCATTCTGAATGGATTCCCTAACAGTTCCAGTCTGATAATCCCTCTGTAATCGTTGGTCGCCGCATGATTCTTGACAATGGATTCCCTACAGCCAGTCTGATATCCCTGCGTGTAATCGTTGGTCGCCGCATCATTCTTGAAATGGATTCCCTAACAGTCCAGTCCTGATAATCCCTCTTGTTAATCGTTGGTCGCCGCATCATTCTTGAAATGGATTCCCTAACAGTCCATTCTGATAATTCCCGCTGGTAATCGGTGGTCGCCGCATCATGTCTTGAATGGATTCCCTAACAGTCCAGTCTGAATATCCCTCTGGTAATCGTTGTTCGCCGCTCATTCTTGAAATGGATTCCCTAACAGTCCGAGTCTGATAATCCCTCTGGTATCGTTGGTCGCCGCATCATCTTGAAATGGATTCCCTAACATCCAGTCTGATAATCCCTCTGTTAATGCGTTGGTCGCCGCTCATTCTTGAAATGAATTCCCTAACAGTCCATCTGATAATCCTCTGTAATCGTTGGTCCCCGTATCATTCTTGAAATTGATTCCCTAACAGTCCAGTCTGATAATCCCTCTGGTAAATCGTTGTCCCCGCATCTTCTTGAAATGATTCCCTAACAGTCCAGTCTGGGATAATCCCTCTGGTATCGTTTGGTCCGACCGCATCATTCTTGAAATGGATTCCCTAACAGTTCCAGTCTATAATCCCTCTGGTAATCTTTGGTCGCCGCATCATTCTTGAAAAGGATTCCCTAACATCCCTTGGATAATCCCTTCTGGTATCGTTGTCACCGCATCATTCTTGAATGGGTTCCCTAACATTCCAGTCTGATAATCCCTCTGGTAATCGTTGGGTCGCCGCATCATTCTTAAATGGATTCCCTAACATCCAGTCTGATAATCCCTCGGTAATCGTTGGTCACCGCATCATTCTTGAAATGATTCCTAACATTCCATTCTGATAATCCCTCGGTAATCGTTTGTCAACCGCATCATTCTTGAAATGGATTGCCTAACGTCCAGTCTGATACTCCCTCCTGTACTCTTTGGTTGCCGCATCCATTCCTTGAAATGATTCCCTAACAGTCCATCTGATAACCCTCGTAATCGTTGGTCACCCGCATCATTCTTGAAATCGATTCCTAACAGTCCAGTCTGTAATATCCCTCTTGTAATCCGTTGGTCACCGCATCATTCTTGAAATGGATTCCCTACAGTCCAGTCGATATCCTCGGTAATCGTGGTCAACCGAATCATTCTTGAAATGGATTCAAATACAGTCCATCTGATAATCCTCTGGTAATCGTTGGTTCACCGTATCAGTCTTGAAATGGATTCCCTAACGTCCATCTGATAATCCTTCTGGTAATCGTTGGTCCTCTGCATCATTCTTGAAATGGATTCCCTAACAGTCCCGTCTGATATCCCTCTTAATCGTTGTACTCCGCTCATTCTTGAAATGGTTCCTAACAGTCCATCTGATAATCCCTCTGGGTAATCGTTGGTCGCCGCATCATTCTTGAAATTGGATTCCCTACCCCCCACAGTCCAGTCTGAATAATCCCTCTGGTATCGTTGTCGCCGCATCATCTTGAAATGGATTCCCTAACATCCATCCTGATAATCCTCTGGTAATCGTTGGTCGCCGCATCATTCTTGAAATATTCCCTAACAGTCCAGTTGTAATCCCTCGGTAATCGTTGTCAACCGTATAGCATTCTGAAATGGATTTCCCTAACAGTCCAGTCTGATAATCCCTCTGGTAATCGGTGGTCACCAGCATGCATTCTTGAAATGGATTCCCTACAGTCCAGTCTGATAATCCCTCTGGTAATCGTTGGTCACACGCGTGGTCATTCTTTGAAATTGATTCCCTAACAGTCCAGTCTGATAATCCTCTGGTAATCGTTGGTCGCCGCATCATTCTTGAAAAGGGTTCCCTAACTCCAGTTTGATAATCGCCTCCTGTATCTTTGGTCACCGCATCATTCTTGGAAATGGATTCCCTAACAGTCCAGTCTGATAATCCCTCCTGGTATCGTTGTCGCCCGCATCATTCTTGAAATGATTCCCTAACAGTCCAGTCTGATAACCCATCTGGTATCGTTGGTCACCACAATCATTCTTGAAATGGATTCCTAACAGTCCTTCTGATAAGCCCTCTGGTAATCGTTTGTCACCACGCATCATTCTTGAAATGGATTGCCTAACAGTCCGTCTGATAATCCCTCTGGTAATCGTTGGTTGGCCGCATCATTCTTGAAATGATTCTTTCCCTAACAGTCCTTCTGATAATCCTCTGGTAACGTTGGTCACCCAGCATCATTCTTGAAATCGATTCCTAAGCAGTCCATCCTGATAATCCCTCTGGTAATGTGTCACCTAGCATCATTCTTGAAATTGATTCCATAACAGCCCAGTCTGATATCCTCTTAATCGTTTGTCACCCCGCATCATTCTTGAAATGGATTCAAATAACAGTCCAGTCTGATAATCCCTCTGGTAATCGTTGGTCACCGTATCATTCTTGAAATGGATTCCCTAACAGTCCATCTGATGAATCCCTCTGGTAATCGTTTGGTCGCTGCATCTTTCTTAAATGGATTCCCTAACAGTCCGTCTGATAATCCCTCTGGTAATCGTTGGCGCCGCATATTCTTGAAATGGGATTTCCCTAACAGTCCAGTCTGATAATCCCTCTGTAATCGTTGTCAACCGCATCATTCTTGAAATGGATTCCCTAACATTGCCAGTCCTGATAATCCATCTGGTAATCGTTGGTCACCGCATCATTCTGAAATGGATTCCCTAACAGTCATCTGATAATCCCTCTGGTAATCGTTGGTCACACCGAGTATATTCTTGAAATGGATTCCTAACAGTCCAGTCTGATGATCCCCTGGGACTCGTTTCGCGCGCATGATTCTTGTAAATGGATTCCCTAACAGTCCAGTCTGATAATCCCTCTGGAATCGTTGGTCACGCCGCATCATTCTTGAAATGATTCCCTAACAGTCCCAGTCTGATAATCCCTCTTGTAATCGTTGGTCGCCGCATCATTCTGATATGGATTCCCTAACAGTCCAGTCTGATAATCCCTCTGGTAATCGTTGGTCGCATTCCGCATCATTCTTGAAATGGTATTCCCTAACATTCCAGTCTGATAATCCTCTGGTAATCTTGGTCGCCGCAGCATTCTTGAATGGATTCCCTAACCGCCAGTCTGATAATCCCTCTGTAATACGTGTCCGCGCCGCATCATTCTTGAAATGGATTCCCTAACAGTCCAGTCTGATAATCCCTCTGGTAATCGTTGGTCGCCGGCGATCATTCTTGAAATGATTCCTAACAGTCCATTCTATAATCCCTTCTGGTCATCGTTGGTCCCGTATCATTCTTGAATGGATTCCCTAACATCCTAGTCTGTAATCCCTCTGTATCGTTGATCACCGCATCATTCTTGAAATGGATTCCCTAACAGTCGCAGTCTGATAATCCCTCTGGTAATCGTTGGTCACCGCATACATTCTGAAATTGATTCCCTACCAGTCCAGTCTGATACTCCCTCTGGTAATCGTTGGTCCGCCGCATCATTCTTGAATGGATTCCCTAACAAGTCCAGTTTGATAATCCCTCTGGTAATCGTTGGTCACCTCATCATTCTTGAAATGGATTCCCTTAACAGTCGCAGTCTGAATATCCCTCTGGTAATCGTTGGTCGCCGCATCATTTCTTGAAATGGATTCCCTAACAGTCCAGTCTGATAATCCGCTTGTAATCGTATTGGTCCCGCATCATTCTTGAATCGATTCCCTAACATTCATTCTGATAATCTCTGGTAATCGTTGGTCACCCGCATCATTCTTGAAATGGATTCCCTAACGTCCTAGTCTGATAATCCCTCTGGTAATCGTTGGTCACCGCATCATTCTTGCAATGGATTTTCCCCTAACATCCAGTCTGATAATCCTCTGGTAATCGTTGGTCACCAGCATCATTCTTGAAAATGGATTCAAATAACAGTCCTAGTCTGATAATCCCCTGGTAATCGTGTCACCGTTATCATTCTTGAAATGGTTCCCTAACAGTCCGTCCTGTAATTCCCTCTGGTAATCGTTGGTCGCCGCATCATTCTTGAAAATGATTCGTCCTAACAGTCCAGATCTGATAATCCCTCTGGTAATCGTTGGTCGCCGCATCATCTTGAAATGGATTCCCTACAGTCCAGTCTGATAATCCGCTGGTATCGGGTCGCCAGCATCTTCTTCAAATGGATTCCCTAATGCCTAACAGTCCAGTCTGATAATCCCTCTGGTAATCGTTGTACGCCGCATCATTCTTGAAATGGATTCCCTAACACTCCATTCTGATTATCCCTCTGGTATCGTTGGTCGCCGCATCATTCTTGAAATGGATTCCCTAACAGTCCAGTCTATAGTCCCTCTGGCTGGTAATCGTTGTGCGTCCGCATCATTCTTGAATGGTTCCCTAACATTCCATCTGATAATCCTCTGGTAATCGTTGGTCTACGGCATCATTCTTGAATTAATATTCCCTAACAGTCCAGTCTGATAATCCTCTGGAAATCGTTGGTCGCCGTTCATTCTTGAAATGGATTCCCTAACAGTCCATCCTGATAATCCTCTGGTAATCGTTGTCGCCGCATTCATTCTTGAAATGGATTCCCTAACAGTCCAGTCTGATATCACCTCTGTTATCGTTGGTCACCGCTCATTCTGAATGGATTCCCTACAGTCCAGTCTAGATAATCCCTCTGGTAATCGTTGGTCACCCCCGCATCATTCTGAAATGGATTCCCAAAATCCAGTCTGATAATTCCCTCTGGTAATCGTTGGTCACCGCATCATTCTTGAAATGGTTCAAATAAGCAGTCGGTCTGATAATCCTCTGGTAATCGTTGGTCACCGTATCATTCTTGAAATGTTCCCTAACAGTCCAGTCTGATAATCCGCTCTGGTAATTCGGTGGTCGCATGCCTCATTCTTGAAATGGATTTCCCTAACAGTCCAGTCTGATAATCCTCTTGTAATCGTTGGTCGCCGCAGTCATTCTTGAAAATGATTCCCTAACAGTCAGTCTGATAATCCCTCTGGTACCGATTGGTCACCGCGCATCATTCTTGAAATGGATTCCCTAACAGTCCATTCTTGATAATCCCTCTGGTAATCGTTGGTCCCACGCATCATTCTTTGAATGGATTCCCTAACAGTCCATCGATAATCCCTCGGTATCGTTGGTCACCTATCATTCTTGAAATGGATTCCCTAACAAGTCCAGTCTGATAATCCTCGTAATCGTGTCCCGCATGATTCTGAAAGTGATTACCTAACAGTCCACTGATGAACCCCTGGTAATCGTTGGTCGCCGCATCATTCTTGAAATGGATTCCCTAACAGTCAGTCCTGATAATCCCTCTGGTAATCGGTGGTCGCCGCATCATTCTTGAATGGATTTCCTAACAGTCCGTCTGATAATCCCCTGTTACTCGTTGGTCGCCGCATCATTCTTGAAATGGTCATCCCTAACAGTCCAGTCTGATAATCCCTCTGGTAATCGTCTTGGCGCCGCTCATTCTTGAAATGGATTCCCTAACAGTCCAGTCTGATTAATCCCTCTGGTATCGTTGGTCGCCGCATCATTCTTGAAATGGTTCCCTAACAGTCCAGTCTGATATCCCTCGGGTAATCGTTGGTCGCCGCATCATTCTTGAAATGAATCCCTAACATTCTTCAGTCTGCTAATCCCTCTGGTAATCGTTGGTCACCGTATCATTCTTGAAATGGATCCCTAACATCCAGTCTGATAATCCCTCTGGTAATCGTTGGTCACCTGCATCATTCTTGAAATGGATTCCCTAACAGTCCAGTCTGATAATCCCTCTGGTAATCGTTTGTCACCGCATCATTTTCTTGAAATGGATTCCCTAACAGTCCAGTCGGATATCCCTCTGGTAATCGTATGGTCGCCGCTCATTCTTGAAATGGATTGCCCTAACAGTCCAGTTTGATATCCCTCTGTATCCGTTGGTCACCGCACATTTCTTGAAATGGATTCCCTAACAGTCCATTCTGATAATCCTCGGGTATATCGTTGGTCGCCGCATCTTTCTTGAAATGGATTCCCCTACATCCAGTCTGTAATCCCTCTGGTAATCGTTGGTCACCGCATCATTCTTGAATCGATTCCCTAACAGTCCAGGCTGATAATCCCTCTGGTAATCGTTGGTCACCGTCATTCTTGAAATGGATTCCCTAACAGTCCAGTCTGATAATCCTCTGGTAATCGTTGGTCCCGCATCATTCGTGAACATGGATTCCCTAACAAGGCCCAGTCCTGATATCCCTCCTGGTAATCGTTGGTCACCGCATCAGTTCTTGAAATGGATTCAAATAACAGTCCCGTCGATACATCCCTCTGGTAATCGTTGGTCACCGTAATCATTCTTGAAATGGATTCCTAACAGTCAGTCTGATAATCCCTCCTGTACTCGTGTGGTCGCCGCATCATTCTTGAAATGGATTCCCTAACATTCCAGTCTGATAATCCCCCTGGTAAATCGTTGGTACGCCGCATCATTCTTGAAATGGAATTTCCCTAACAGTCCAGTCTATAATCCTCTGTTAATCTGTTGGTTCGCGCGCCTCGAGTCTTGAAATGGATTCCCTAACATTCCAGTCTGGGAAAAATTTAATCCCTCTGGTAATCGTGGTCGCCGCCATCATTCTTGAAATTGATTCCCTACAGTCCGTCTGATAATCCCCTGGTATCGTTGGTCGCCGCATCAGTCTTGAAATGGATTCCCAACAGCCAAGTCTGATTAATCCCCTCTGGTAATCGTTGGTCCGCGCCGCATCATTCTTGAAATGGATTCCCTAACACAGTCATTCTGATATCCTTCTGTAATCCTTTGGTCACGCATCATTCTTGAATGGTTCCCTAACATTCCAGTCTGTAATCCCTCTGGAAATCGTTGGTCCGCCGTATCATTCTTGAAATGGATTCGTTTCTAACAGTCCAGTCTGATAATCCCTCTGGTAATCGTGGTGCTCGCCGCATCATTCTTGAAATATGGATTCCCTAACGGTCCATCTGATAATCCCTCTGGTAATCGTTGGTCCCGAATCATTCGTGAAATGGATGCCTAACAGTCCCAGTCTGATAATCCTCTGGTAATCGTGGTTCACCGCATCAATTCTTGAAATGAATTCCCTAACAGTCCATCCTGATAATCCCTCTGGGTATCGTTGGTCACCGCATCATTCTTGAAAGTGGATTCAAATAACCGTCCATCTGATAATCCCTCTGGTAATCGTGGTCACCGTATCTTTTGAATGGATTCCCTAACAGCCAGTCTGATATCCCTCTGGTAATCGTTTGGTCGCTGCTCATTCTTTGAAGGATTCCCTAACGTCCATCTGATAATCCCTCTTGTAATCGTTGGTCGCCGCATCATTCTTGAAATGGATTCCCTAACAGTCCAGTCTGATAATCCCTCTGGTAATCTTGTCACCGCATCATTCCTGAAATGGGATTCCCAACAGTCCAGTCTGATAATCCATCTGGTAATGCCGTTGGTCGCCGCATCATTCTTTGACATGGATTCCCTAACAGTCCCAGTCTGATAATCCCTCTGGTAATCGTTAGGTCGGCCGCAGTCCTCTGTTAAATGGATTCCCTAACAGTCAGTCTGATAATCCCTCTGGCAATCGTTGGTCGCCGCATCTTCTTGAAATGGATTTCCCTAACAGTCCATTCGATAATCCTTCTGTAATCGTTGGTCACGGCATCATTCTTGAAATGGATTCCCTAACAGTTCCATCTTGATAATCCCTCTGGAAATCGTTGGTCGCCGTATCATTCTTGAAATGGTCCCTAACATTCCAGTCTGATTAATCCCTCGTAATCGTTGGTCGGCGCCAGCATCATTCTTGAAATGGATTCCCTAACAGTCCAGTTCTGATAATCCCCTGTAATCGTTGGTCGCGCATCATTCTTGAATGGATTCCCTAACAGTCCCGTCTGATAATCCCTCTGGATCTTTGGTCGCCGCATCATTCTTGAAATGGTTCCCTAACAGTCGCATCTGATAATCCCTCTGGTAATCGTTGGTCGCCGCATCATTCTTGAAATGGATTCCCTAACAGTCAGTCTGATAATCCTCTTGTAATCGTTGGTCGCCGCACATTCTTGAAATGGATTCCCTAACCATCCATTCTGTAATCCCTCTGGTAATCTTTGGTCCCGTATCATTCTTGAAATGGATCCCTAACAGTCCCATATGATAATCCCTCTGGTAATCGTTGTCCCCCGTATCATTCTTGAAATGGTTCCTCACAGTCCCATTCTGATAATCCCTCTGTAATCGTTGGTCACCGCATCATTTCGTGCAATGGATTCCTAACATCCAGTCTGATAATCCCTCTGTAATCCGTTTGGTTCACCCGCAATCATTCTGAAATGGATTCCCTAACAGTCCGTCTGATAATCCCTCTGGTAAATCGTTGGTCACCGCATCATTCTTGAAATGGATTCCCTAAAGTCCAGTCTGAAATCCTTTTTCAAGAATCATCGGCGACCAACGATTACCAAGAGGGATTACAACTGGACTGTTATTGAATCCATTTCAAGAATGATGCGGCGACCACGATTACCAGAGGGATTATAGACTGGACTGTTTAGGGAATCCATTTCAAGAATGGATGCGGTGACCAACGATTACCAGAGGGATTTATCAGACTGGCTGGTAGGAAATCCATTTCAGAATGATGCATGACCAACCATTACCCGCAGAGGGATTACAACTGGACTGTTAGGGAATCCATTTCGCTGCGAATATCGTGACCAACGATTCCCAGAGGGATTTATCAGACTGGACTGTTAGGGAATATCCATTTTCAAAAAATGATACGAGTGACCGGAACGTCCAGAGGGATATAGACTGGACTGTTAGTGTGAATCCATTTCAAGATGATACGGTGACCAACGATTAAAGAGTGATATCAGACTGGACTGTTAGGGAATCTCATTTCAAGAATGAGGCGGCGACCAACGATGACCAGAGGGATTATCAGACGGACTGTGCGGGGAATCCATTCAAGAATGATGCGGCGACCAACGATTACCAGAGGGATTATCACACACTGTACTGCTTGAGTGTGCGTCGCGTTCCAAATGAATCTCCCAACTTACGCCGGCGTGGATTATCAGACTGACATATCATTAGTGTGTCCTTTCAAGAATGATGCGCGACCACGATTACCAGAGGGATTATCAGACTGGACTGTTAGGGAAGCCATTTGCACAAAAATGATGCGGCGCAAACGTTACCAGAGGATTATCAGACTGGACTGTATATGGAACTCCATTTCAAAATGATACGGCGACCACGTTATCCAGAGGGATTATCAGAAACTGACTGTAGGCGTGCCAGGTGTCGCGAGATGATCCGTGGCGTACTGACCAGAAGGATTTCAGAACTGGACTTAGGAATCATTTACAAGAATGATGCGCGACCACGATTGCCAGAGGTTATCAACTGCTTTAGTGGAATCCATTTCAGATGAATGCGTCGACCTACGATTACCTACGAGTGATGATCATACTGGACTGTTAGGAAGTCCTCTCAGGAATGATGCGGCGACAAAAACGATTAACCAAGGATTATCAGACTGGACTGTTAGTGTGGGTCCATTGAAAATATGCGGTGACCACTTACCATAGAATCAGACTGACTGTTAGGGACCCTTTCAAGAATGAATGTCGGCGACCACGTTACCAGGGATTATCAACTGGAGCTGTTAGGTGTGTCCATTGCAAGCGCATGCGTGCAGCACCAACAATTACCCGAGTGATTATCAGAACTGGACTGTTAGGGAATCCATTTCAAGAATGCCCGGTGACAACGTTTACCAGAGGGATTATCAGACTGGACTGTTATTTGAATCCATTTCAAGAATGATGCGGTGACCAACGTTACCAAGGGATTATCAGACGGACTGTTAGGGATCCATTTCAAGAATGAATGCGGTGACCAACGATTACCATGGGATTATCAGACTGGACTGTTAGTGAATCCATTTCAAGAATGATGCGGTGACCAACGATACCAGAGGGATTATCAGACTGGACTGTTAGGGAACTCATTTCAAGAATGATGCGGCGACTACACGATTCCAGAGGATTATCAGCTGGACTTGTTAGGAATCCATTTCTAAGATGATACGGCGACCAACGATTTTCCGATGGATTATCAGCTGGACTGTTAGGGAATCCATTTCAAGAATGATGCGTGACGCACGATTACAAAGGATTACAGACTGGACTGTTAGGGAATCATTTCAAGAATGATGCGGCTACAACGATTACCAGAGGGATATCAGGACTGACTGTTAGGGAATCCATTTCAAAATGTTCGGCAGACCAACGATTACCAGAGGATTATCAGACTGACTGTTAGGGAATCCATTTCAAGAATGAATGCGGCGACCACGATTACCAGAGGGATTTAGCAGACTGCGACTGTAGAAATCCATTTCAAAATATGCGGCGACCAACGGTTACCAGAGTGATTATCAGACTGGCTGTTAGGGAATCCATTTCAAGAATGATGCTGCACAACGATTTACCAGAGGGATTATCAGACTGGACTGTTAGGAATCCATTTCAAGAATGATTCGGCGACCAACGATTACCAGAGGATTATCAGAAAAAAAACTTGGGACCCCCCCTGGGGGTTTTTTTAGGGAATCCATTTCAAGAATGATACGGTGACCAACGATTACCAGAGGCTTATCAGAACTGGACTGTTATTTAATCCATTCAAGAATGATGCGGTGACCACGATTACCAGAGGGGGGATTATCAGGACTGGACTGTTAGGGATCCATTTCAAGAATGATTGCGGGGACCAACGTTACCAAGGGATTATCAGACTGGCTGTTAGGGATCAATTCAAGAAATGATGCGGTGCACCAACGAGTACCAGAGGATTATCAGACTGGACTGTTAGGGAATCTATTTCAGAATGATGCGGTGACCAACGATTCCAGAGGGATTATCAACTGACTGTTAGGGGGGAATCCATTTCAAAGAATGATGCGGCGACCAACGATTACTCGAGGGATTATCAGACTGGACTGTTTAGGAATCCATTTCAAGAATGATGCGTACTCAACATTACCTAAGGGATTATCAACTGTACTGTTAGGATCCATTTCAAGAATGAGCGGCACCAACGGTTACCAGAGGGATTATCATACTGGACTGTTAGGGAATCCATTTCAAGACTGATTGCGAGTGACCAACGATTACCAGAGGATTATCAGACTGGACTGTTGGGAATCCATTTCAAGAATGTATGCGGTGACCAACGAAAAATTTTTTTTTACCAGAGGGATTATCAGACTGGACTGTTAGGGAATCCATTTTCAAGAATGATACGGTGACCAACGATTACCAAAGGGATTATCATACTGACTGTTAGGGAATTCATTTCAAGAATGATGCGGCGACCAACGATTCCAGAGGATTTCAACTGGACTGTTAGGGATCCATTTCAAGAATGATGCGCGACCACGATTACCAAGGATATCAGACTGGACTGTTAGGGAATCCCATTTCAGAAGTGTGGAGGCTGCGACCAACGATTACCCGAGGGTTATCAGACTGACTGTTAGGGATCCATTTCAAGAATGATGCGGCCGACCAACGATTACCAGAGGGATATCAGACTGGACTGTTAGGGAATCCATTTCAAGAATGATGCGGCGACCAACGATTACCAGGGGATTATCAACTGACGTTTAGGATCCATTCAAGAATGATGCGCGACCAACGATTACCAGAGGGATTATCAGACTGACATGTTGGGAATCCATTTCAGAGATCTGCCGGCGCCAACATTACCGTAGGGATTTCATACTTGGACTGTTAGGGAATCCATTTCAAGAATTTATAAGGTGACCAACGTTACCAGAGGGTTATCAGACTGGACGTTAGAATCCATTCAAGATGATGCGTGACCACATTACCAAGGATTATCAGACTGGACTGTTAGGGAATCCATTTCAAGAATGATGCGGTGACCAACGATTACCAGAGGTATTCAGACTGACCTTTTAGGGAATCCATTTCAAGAATGATGCGGCGACCAACGATTACCATAGGGAATTATCGACTGACTGTTAGGGAATCCTTATTCAAGAATGATTCAGCGACAACGATTACAGAGGGATTATCAGACTGGACTGTTAGGGAATCCATTTCAAGATGATACGGTGACCAACGATTGCCAGAGGGATTATCAACTGGACTGTATTTGAATCCATTTCAAGAATGATGCGGTGACCACGATTACCAGAGGGATTAATCAGACTGGACTGTTAGGGAATCCATTCAATAATGATGCGGTGACCAACCGTGACCAAGGGATTATCAGACTGGACTGTTCGGGAATCCATTTAAGATGATGCGTGACCAACGATTACCAAGATGGATTATCAGACTGGACTGTTAGGGAATCCATTTCAAGAATTATGCGGCGACCACGATTACCAGAGGGATTATGCAGACTGACTGTTGGAATCCATTTCAGATGTACGGCGACCACGATTTCCAGAGGGATTATCAACTGGACTGTTTAGGGAATCCATTTCAAGATGATGGCGTGACCAACGTCCCAGAAAGGATTATCAGACTGGACTGTTTGGGGAATCCATTTCAAGAATGATGCGGCGATCCACGATTACCAGAGGGGATTAGCACTGGACTGTTAGGGAACCCATTTCAAGAATGATGCGACGCCAACGATTCCAGAGGGATTTCCAACTGGACTGTTAGGAAATCCATTTCAAGAATGATGCGGCGACCACGATTACGCAGAGGATTATCGAGCTGGACTGTTAGGGAATCCATGTCAAGAATGATGCGGCGACCAACGATTACCAAGGGATATCAGACTGGACTGTTAGGGAATCCATTTCAGATGATGCGGCGACACGATTACCAGAGGGATTATCAGACTGGACTGTTGGGAATCCATTCAAGAATATGCGGGCGACAACGATTACCAGAGGGATTCAACTGGACTGTTTGGGAATCCATTTCAAGATGAGACGGTGACCAACATTACCAGAGGGGATTATCAGACTGGACTGTAGTTGAATCCATTTCAAGAATGATGCGGTGACCAACGTTTACCAAGGGTTTATCAACTGGACTGTTATGGAATCCATTTCAAAAGAATGATGCGGTGACCAACGATTCCGAGGGATTATCAGAACTGGACTGTTAGGGAATCCATTTCAAGAATGATGCGGTTGACCAACGATTCCCAGAGGGATTAATCAGACTGGACTGTTAGGATCGATTTCAAGATGATGCGGTGACCACGATTACCAAGGGATTATCATACTGGGACTGTGAGGGAATCATTTCAGAATTGATGCGCGACCACTATTACCAGAGGGATTATCAGACTGACTGTAGGATCCATTTCAAGAAATGATGCGTGACCACGATTCCGAGGATTATCAAACTGACTGTTAGGGACTCCATTTCAGAATGATGCGGCGACCACGATTACCAGAGGGATTATCAGACTGGACTGTTAGCGAATCAATTCAAGATGATGCGGTGACCAACGTTACCAGAGGGATTATCAACTGGACTGTTAGGGAATCCATTTCAAGAATGATGCGGGTGACCAACGATTACCAGAGGAGTGTCAGACTGGACTGTTGGGAATCCATTTCAGATGATACATGTGACCAACGATTACCGAGGATTATCCGACTGGACTGTTAGGGAATTCATTTCAAGAATGATGCGGCGACCACGATTACGCAGAGGATTATCAAAACTGGACTTTAGGGGGGGATCCATTTCAATATGATGCGCGACCAACGATTACCAGAGGGATTATCAACTGGACCTGTTAGGGAAATCCATTTCAAGAATGATGCGCGACCACGATTACCAGAGGGATTATCAGACTGGACTGTTAGGGAATCCATTTCAAGAACTGATCGGCGACCACGATTACCATGGATTTATCAGACTGGACTGTTGGGAATCCATTCAAGAATATGCGGCGACCACCGTTACAGGGGATTATCAACTGGACTGTTAGGAATCCATTTCAAGAATGATGCGGCGACCACGATTACCAGAGGGATTACAGGACTGGACTGTTAGGGAATCCATTTCAAGATCATGCGGCTACCACGATTACCGAGGGATTACAGACTGGACTGTTATGGATCGATTTCCAGAATGATCGGTGACCAACGATTACCATAGGGATTATCAGACTGGACTGTTAGGAATACATTTCATATGATGCGGTGACCAACGATTACAGAGTATTATCAGACTGTACTGTTAGGGCATCCATTTCAGAGTGATGCGTGACGCAACGATACCAGAGGTTTATCAGACTGGACTGTTTAGGATCCATTTCAAGAATGATTAGGCGACCACGTTACCATAGGGATTATCAGACTGGACTGTTAGGGAATCAATTTCAAGAATGATGGCAGGCGACCAACGATTACCATAGGGATTATCATACTGGACTGTTAGGGAAATCCATTCCAGAATGATAACGTTGACCAACGATTACCAGAGGATTATCAGACCTGGACTGTTTTTGAAATCCATTTCAAGAATGAGGCGGTGACCAACGTTACCAGAGGGCATTATCAGACTGACTGTTTAGGGAATCCATTTCAAGAATGAATGCGGTGACCACGATTACCAGAGTGATTATCAACTGGACTGTTAGGGATCGATTTCAAAATGATGCGGTGACCAACGTTACCATAGGGATTATCAACTGGACTGTTAGGGTCCTTCAAGAATGATGCGGCCAACCACTATTACCAGAGGGATTATCAGACTGGACTGTTTAGGCAATCATTTCAAGAATGATTGCGGTGACCAACGTACCAAGGGATTATCAGACTGACTGTTATGGAATCCTTTCAAGAATGGCGGTGCCAACGATTACCAGGGGGATTATCAGACTGTACTGTTAGGGAATCCTTTCAAGAATGTGCGGCGACCAACATTACCAGAGGGATTATCAGATGGACTGTTAGGGAATCATTTCAAGAATGATGCGGTTACCAACGATTGCTCGAGGTATTATCAAACTGGACTGCTTAGGGAATCCTTTTCAAGAATGATGCGGCGACCAACGATTACCAGAGGGATAATCAGACTGGGACGTTAAGGGAATCCTTTCAGAAGGATGCGTGACCAACGATTACAAGGGATTTCAACTGACCTGTAGGGAATCGCATTTCAAGAATGATGCGGTGACCAACGATTACCAGAGGAGTATCGACTGGACTGTTAGGGGATCCTTTCAGAATGTACGGTGACCAACGATTACAAGAGTGATTATCAGACTGGACTTGTTAGGAATTCGTTCAGATGATGCGTCGACCACGTTACCAGAGGTTATTATCAGACTGGACTGTTAGGGAATCCATTTCAAGAATGATGCCCGGCGACCAACGATTACCAGAGGATTATCAGACTGGACTGTTAGGGATCCATTTTTCAAGATGATGCGGCGACCAACGATTACCAGAGGGATTATCAGACTGGACGTTTGAATCCATTCAAGAATGATGCGGCGACCAACGATTACCAGGGAATTGTCACTGGACTGTTTAGGGAATCCTTTCAAGAATGATCAGCGACCACGATTATCAGAGGGATTAATCGACTGGACTGTTAGGGAATCCATTTCAAGAATGATACGTGACCACGATTACCAGAGGATTACCATACTGGACTGTATTTGAATCCATTTTCAAGATGAGGCGGTGGACTCAACGATTACCAGATGGATTATCAGACTGACTGTTAGTTAGCCTTTCAAGAATGATGCGGTTGACCAACGATTACAGAGGGATTATCGACTGGACTGTTTAGGGAACCGATTTCAAAATGATGCGGTGACCAACGATTACCATAGGGATTATCAGACTGGACTGTTAGTGAATCCATTTTCAAGAATGATGCGCAACCAACGATAACAGAGGGATTATCAGACTGACGTTAGGCAATCCATTCAAGATGATGCGGTGACAACGATTACCATAGGGATATCAGTACTGGACTGTTAGGGAATCCATTTCAGATGAATTCGGTGACCAACGATTACGCAGAGGTATTATCAGACTGGACTGTTTAGGGATCCATTTCAGAATGAGCGGCGACCAACGAATTACCAGAGGGATTATCAGACTGGACTGTTAGGTACTTCCATTTCAAGAATGATGCGGTGACCACGAATTACCAGAGGGATTTCAAACTGGACTGTTGGTGAATCCTTTTCAAGATGAGTGCGGCGACCAACGATTACCAGAGGGATTATCAGACTGGACTGTTAGGAATCCATTTCAAAATGATGCGGTGACCAACGATGTACCAGAGGATTATCAGACTGGACTGTTGGGAATCCATTTCAAAGGAATGATGCGGTGACCCACGATTACAGAGGGATATCAGACTGGACTGGTTAGGGAACCATTCAAGAATGAACGGTGACCAACATTACCAGAGGATTATCATACTGGACTGTTCGGGAATTGCATTTCAAGAATGATGCGGCGACCAACGATTACGCAAGGGATTATCAGACTGGACTGTTTAGGGAATCCATTTCAAGAATGATCGGCGACAATATTACCAGAGGGATTATCAGACTGGACTGTTAGGGAATCTTTCAAGAATAGCGGCGACCAACGATTCGCGAGGGATTTATGCAGACTGGACTGTTAGGGAATCATTCAAGAATGATGCGGCGACCAACATTACCAGAGGGATTATCAGACTGACTGTTAGGAATCCATTTCAGAAGGATGCCGGCGACCAACGTTACCGGAGGGATTTATCAACTGGACTGTTAGTGATCCTTTCAGATGATGCTGCGACCAACGTTACCAGAGGGATTATCAACTGGACTGTTGGGATCCACTTTCAAGAATCATGCTGCGACCAACGATTACCAGTAGGGATTTCAGACTTGACTGTTAGGGAATCCATTTCAAGAATATGCGGCGACCATCGATTACGCAGAGGGATTATCAGACTGGACTGTTGGGAATCCATTTCAAGAAATGAGACGGTGACCAACGATTAACCCGAGGGATATCAGCTGGGCTGTTAGTGAATCCATTTTCAGATGATGCGGTGACCACGATTACCAAGGATTATCAGACTGACTGTTAGGGAATCCATTTCAAGAATGATGCGGTGACCACGATTACCGATTGTTATCAGACTGGACTGTATGAATCCATTTCAAGATGATGCGGTGACCAACGATTACAGAGGGATTATCAGACTGGACTGTTAGGGAATCCATTTCAAGAAATGAATGCGTGACCACGAGTACCAGAGGATTATCATACTGGACTGTTAGGGAATCCATTTCAAGAATGATGCGGTGACCACGATTGCCAGAGGGATTATCATAATACTGACGTTATGGAATCCATTTCAAGAATGATGCGGTGACCAACGATTACCAGAGGTGAATATCAGACTTGTCTGTTAGGGAATCCATTTCAAGATGATGCGGCGACCAACGATTTACCAGAGGGATTATCGACTGGACTGTTTAGGTAATCCATTTTCCAAGAATGCTGCGGTGACCAACGATTACCAGAGGGATTATCAGACTGGACTGTTAGGGAATCCATTCAAGAATGATGAGGTGACCACGTTACCAGGGATTATCAGAACCGGACGGTAGGAATCCATTTCAAGAATGAAATCGGCGACCACGATTACCAGAGGGATTATCAGACTGGACTGTTAGGGAATCCATTTCAAGAATGATACGGCGACCAACGTTTCCAGAGGGATTATCAGACTGGACTGTTAGGGAAGCCCTTTCAAGAATGATGCGGTGACCAACGATTACCAGAAGGATTATCAGACTGGCCTGTTAGGGAACCTTTCAGATGATCGGCGACCAACTATTACCAAGGGATTATCCGACTGGACTGTTTAGGGAATCCATTTCAAGAATGATACGGTGACCAACGATTACAGAGGGATTAGCAACTTGAGCTGTTTAGGAATCCATTTCAAGAATGATGCGTGACCAACGATTACCAGAGGGATTATCAGACTGGACGGTTTAGGGAATCCATTTCAGAATGATGCGGTGACCACGATTACCAGAGGATTTATCAGGACTGGACTGTTAGGGATCATTCAAGAATGACTGGCGGTACCAACGTTACTCAGAGGATTATTCAGACGGACTGTTTGGGAATCCATTTCAAGAATGAGGCGGTGACCAACGATTCCAGAGGATTATCAGACTGGACTGTTAGGAATCCATTTCAAGAATTATGCGGTGACCAACGATTACCATAGGGATTATCAGACCTGGTACTGTTAGGGAATCCATTTGCAGAATGATGCGGGACCACGATTAACCAGAGGATATCAGACGCGACTGTTAGCGGAATCCGATTTCAAGCACATGATGGCGGGCGACCAACGATTACCCAGAGGATTTATCAGCACTGACTGCTAGCAGAATCCATTTCAAGAATGATGCCGGTGACAACGATTACCAGAGCGGATTATACAGACTCGACTGTTAGCGTGAATCCATGTTTCAAAATGCATACGGCGACCTAACGGATTACAAGGCGAGTTAGCACGACTCGCGACTGCTAGGGAATCCATTTCAATGAATGAGTGCGGCCGACACACGATGTACCAGAGGGATTATTCAGACTCGGACTGTTAGGGAATCCATTTTTCAAGAATCGATGCGCAGCCCCGACCAACGATTTACCAGAGGGCATTATCAGACTAGGACTGTTAGGGAATTCGCATATTCAAGGTAATCATGCCCGAGCCCGACAACGATTACCAAGGAGGATATCAGACTCTGGACGTGTTAGGGAATCCATTTCAAGAATGACTGCCCGCACCGTATACAATACCAGAGGTTTAGACCAGTGACTGTAGTTGCTACGGTACTATTCAAGATCATGCAGAACCGTTACAGGGATTATGCGACAAGAAGTCCCATTCACAGAATGATTGCGTGGAAGGAGACAGGGGCGGGGGAGATTATCGGGAGCTCGTGCGGGGGGGGGGGGGGGGGGGGGGCTGTGGGAATCATCAAGAAGGGGGGGTGCGCGGGGGGGGGGGGGGAAAAACCAAAGAATACCAGAGGGATTATCAGACTGGACTGTCTGAGTGAATCGATTGCAAGAATTGATCTGACCAACGATTACCAAAAAAGGGATTATACAGACTGACTGTTCAGGGATCCTGTTCAGAATGATGCGGCAGGACCAACGATTACCAAGGGATTATCAGATGGACTGCTTAAGGGAATCTTCAGAATGATACGGTGTACCACAGATACTACAAGCAGCAGGATTATCAGACTGACTGTTAGGCGCAATCCATTTCAAGAATGCATACGGTGACCAAACGAGTTACCAAGGGATTATCAACTGGACTGTATAGGGAATACCCATTATCACAGAATGATATGCTGGCGACCAACGATTACCGAAGGGATTATCAGACTGCGACTGTTATAGGGAATCCATTTCAAGAATGATGCGGACGGACCACGATTACAGAGGGATTTCAGCAAGACTGGCACTCGTTACGGGAATCCAATTTCAAGAATGATGCGGGGCCGCGACACCCATACGACTTACTCATAGGGATTATAAGACTGGACTTGGTTAGGGAATCCTGTTCAAGAATGATTGCGGCTGACATACGGATTAACAGAGCGGATATACAGAGCTGAGACTGTTAGACGGGAATCATTTCAATAATGAATCGCGACCAACGATACCAGCAGGGATTATACAGACTGCTCACTGTTAGGGAGACCATTTCAAGAATGATGTTACGGCGACAACGATTACCAGAGGATTCAGAGACTGGACTGTTAGCGACTCCATTTCAAGAATGATGCGTAGAGTACCAACGATTACCAGAAGGCGATTATCAGACTGGACTGTTAGGGAATCCATTTCGACGCCACTGCAGAGGGATTATCAGACTGGACTGTATAGGGAATCCATTTAAGATGATGTTTTTCTTTTTTTTATGACCGGCGACCAACGTTACCAGAGCGGATTATCAGACTGGACTGTTAGGAGGACCATTTCGACGCCAGCAACTGCAGAGGGGAATCTATCAGTACTGGACTGTTAGCCGGAACTCCATTTCAAGAATGATACGGGCGACCAACGATTTCCAGAGGGATTAATCAGACTGCGATGTTAGCGAATCCATTTCATAGAATGATGCAGAGGCTGACCAACGCATTCAAAGCGATTATAAGACTAGGACTGTTAGGAAATCCATTTCAAGAAGATGCGAGGCGCGCACCAACGCATTTGTTCTATCACTAGGATTTATCAGCACTGGACTGCTTATAGGGAACTCCATTTTCAAGGAAGATACGGCTGCACCAACGTTACCAGAGGAGATTATCAGACTGCGACTGTTAGGAAGCCATTTCAAGAATGATGTCGGTGACCAACCGATTACCAGAGGGATTATCAGAACTGGACTGTTAGCCGCAATCCATTTAAGAATGATGCGACGCTGACCAACGATTACCAAGGGATTATCGAGCACTGGACTGTTAGGGAATCATTTCAGAATGATAGCGTGGCTAACCAAAACGATTACCACAGAGCGATTATCATACGCAGGACTGGTTAGCGGAATACATTCAGAATGATGCGGCGGTAAGACAACGATTACCGATGAGTGGGTGATTCTCAGACTGGACTGTTAGGAATCCATTTCAAGAATGAATGCCCCGGCGCACCAACGCATACGCAGAGCGGATTTATCGACTGGACTGTTTATGAGGAATCCATTTCAAGATGATGGCCGACGAACAACGATTTACCAGATTGGGCATTTCAGACTGGACTGTTAGGGATAACCATTTCAGAATGAGCCGCGACCACACGATTCACCAGAGGGCATTATCAGCGTAGGCAACTGTATAGGGATCCATTCAAGAATGAGTCGGCGACAACGATTACTAGAGGGATTATCAGCACCCTGCGACTATAGGTGGAATCCATTTCGCACGCCTAGCTGAGCAGGGAGTTGTCAGACTGGACTGTTAGCGGAATCCCTTTCAAGAATGATGCGCGTGGGGGCGGACCAACGATTACTCAGAGGACATTATCAACTGCAATAGGACTTGTTAGGATCCATTTCGACGCCACTGTAGCGGGAATTATCGCCTGGACTGTTAGGAGCATCCTTTCAAGCAATGATACGGACACCAACGATTTCCAGAGGGATTATCAGACTGGACTGTTTCGGGAATCCATTCCAGAATGATGCGGTGACCAACGCATTACCAAGGGATTATCAGACGCCCCCGCACTGTTAGGGAATCCATATCCATATCAAGAATGATGCGGCTGACCAACGTTACCAAGGAGATTATCAGACTGGACTGTTAGGGAATCACATTCAAGAATGCTACGGATACCAACGATTACCGACAGCGGATTATCAGACTGGACTGTATAGGGAATCACATTTTCAGAATGATTGCGTAGTGACCAACGATTACCAGAGGGATTATCAGACTGGACTTTGGGAATCCATTGCAAGAATGATGCGGTGACCTAAGAATTACACAGAGGGATTATAGACTGAATGTAGGGAATCATTTTCACAGAACTTTTTTTTTTAATGCCGGTAACAACATAAACATCAGAGCCGGATTATCAAATGGACTGTTAGGGAATCATTTACAGAATGATAGCGCGTGCACCAACGATTACCAGAGGGATTATCAGACTGGACTGATAGGCGAATCCATTTCAAGAATAATGCTCGGTACAACGATACCAGTAGGGAATTATCAGTTGGGACTGTTTAGGGAATACCATTTCGATGATGCGGTGTGCAACGAGTTACCAGACGGATTCATCAGACTGACTGTTAGGGAACCATTTCAAGAGATGATGCGGCGACCAACACCCCAACGATTACCAGAGGCAGGATAACAGACTACTGGTCTGTTCATGGAATCCATTCAAGAAGATGCGCGCGACTAACGATTGTGTGTAACCAGAGGATTATCAGACTGCCGACTGTTAGGGAATCCATTTCAAGATGATCGCGGCCGACCAACGATTACCAGAGGATTATCAGACTGCGCTGTTCTGTTATTAGGGAATCCATTTCAAAATGCATGCCTCGGCGACAACGATTAACAGAGGATTATCTACTGACATGTTAGGCAGAATACCATTTCAATGATGATAGTCGAACGAGCAAGACACCGGATTACCGAACGAGGATTATCAGACTGGACATCCGCTTAGGTGAATCCATTTCAAGAATCATGCGAGCGACCAACGGATTACCAGACGGGATTATCAACTGGACTGTTAGGGAATCCATTCAAGAATGATGCGAGTAGACCAACGATTGACCAGAGGGATTATCAGACTGGACTGTTAGAGGCATCCATTTCAAGAATGTATGCGAAGTGGACCAACGATCTACCAGAAGGAGATTAATCAGACCGTACGTTTTAGGGAATCCATTTCAAGAATGATGCCGCTTGTGACCAACGTTACCAGAGGGATTATCAGACGGACTAGTTAAGGCATGGAGTAATCCATTTACAAGAATATGCCGGTGACCAACGCATTAACCAGAGGGATTAATCAGACTGGACTGTTCAAGGAATCCATTTCAAGAATGATCGGCGTGGACAACTAACGCATTATTACCAGAGCGGGCAATTATCAGATCTGGACTGATTATGGCAATCCATTTCAAGATATGACATACTGGTGACACACGATACGCAGAGGATTATACAGACTGGACTGTTAGAGAATACCATTTCAAGAATGATGCAGGCCCGACCCAACGATACAGGGGATTATCAGACTGACTTTAGGGGAATCACACATTTCCAAGCATGATAGCGCGACCAAACGATTACCAGAGGCGCATTATCAACGGACTGCTTAGGCATATCCTTTCAGAAATGTCTTTATGCGCGAGCACAACGTTACCCTACTACGAGGTCGATTATCAGACTGGACTGTTAGGGAATCCATTTCAAGAATGATGCGAGCGACCAACGATTTACAGCAAGGGATTATCAGACTGGATCTCTTAGAGGCAATCCATTCTCAAGAATGATGTTGACGAGCGACCAGATTACCAGCAGGGATATATCAGATCTGGACTGTTAGGCGAATCCATCTTCAGACAATAGAATGCGGCGACCAACGATTACCAGAGGCATATCATCAGACTGAGACTGTTAAGGGAATCCATTTCAAGAATGATGTCGCGCGACCAACTGATTCAACCAGGGCCATATCAGACTGGACTGTTGGGGAATCCATGTTCGACGCCATCTGAGAGGATTATCAGACTGGACTGTTAGGAATCCATCATAAGCATACTGTAAGACCAACGATTACCGAGAGGGATTATCAGACTGGACTGTTGGGAAGATTACCAAGGGTTATCAGACTGGACTGTTAGGATCCATTTCGCCGCCACTGAGAGGGATTATCAGACTGGACTGTTGGCGGAATCCATTTCGACACCATCTGAGAGGGATTATCAGACTGGCGTTAGGGAATCCTTTCGCCAGCGATAGGATTCTCATACTACGTTAGGGAATCATTCGACGCCAGCCGACAGGGATTATCAGACTGGACTGTTAGGAATCCATTTCGACGCCACTGAGAGGGATTATCAGCGGGACTGTTAGGACCATTTCGACGCCAGCTGAGAGGGATTATCAGACTGGACTGTTAGGGAATCCATTTCGATGCCAGCTGAGAGGATTATCAGACTGGCTGTTAGGGAATCCATTCGACGCCAGCTGGAGGGATTTCAGACTGGACTGTTAGGAATCCATTCAAGAATGTGCGGCGACCAACGATTACCAAGGGATATCAGACTGGACTGTTAGGGAATCCATTTCAAGAATGATGCGGCGACCAACGTACAGAGGGATTATCAGACTGGACTGTTTAGGGAATCCATTTCAAGAATGATGCGCGACCAACGCATTACCAGAGGGATTATCAGACTGAACTGTTTAGGAATCCATTTCAAGAATGCTGGGCGACAACGATAGCAGAGGGATTATCAGACTGGACTGTTAGGAATCCATTTCAAGAATGATCGCAGCGACCACGATTACCAGAGGGATTATCAGACTGGACTGTTGGGATCCATTTCCACTGCCAGCTGAACAGGATTATCAGACTGGACTGTTGGGAATCCATTTCAAGAATGATACGGTACCAACGATACCGGAGGATATCGACTGACTGTTAGGAAAAGATTACCAGAGGTATCAGACTGGACTGTTAGGGATCCATTTCGACGCCAGCTGAGAGGATTATCAGACTGAGCTGTTAGGGAATCCATTTCGTACACCAGCTGAGAGGATTAATCAGACTGGACTGTTAGGAATCCATTTCGACGCCAGCTGAGAGGGTTGTTTTATGATACAACTGGACTGTTAGGGAATCCATTTCGACGCCACTGAGAGGGATTACAACATACTGGCTGGTTATGAATCCATTTCACCCAGCTGAGAGGGATTATCAGACTGGACTGTTAGGGAATCCGATTTCGACGCGCAGCTGCAGAGGGCATTATCAGAAACTGGACTGTTAGGGATCCATTTCGATGCCACCTGAGAGGGATTATCAACTGGACTGTTAGGAATCCATTTCGAGCCAGCTGAGAGGAGATTCAGACTGGACTGTTAGGAATATTCCATGTTCGACTGCACAGCTGAGACGATGATGTTAGATACCATCGATTTTTCACCTTCACAGCGAAACGAAGATTCTCAATTCAGTAGTAAAAATAGAATTGCGTGATATGCGTCTCTTTAAATTAAAAAAACTTATTGGAGATGGGACAGGGCCCAGACCTGAAAGCCCACCCAACACAAATTGTAGTCTTTAGAGCTGGAAAGCAATTGTCTGCTTGTATATTTAGCAATGAATCCGACGATAGGAAAGCTGTGGAAGACGTCCAACAGCGTCTGTTGAACAAGGACAACCACCATACACCCACAAAAACAGTATAGTGTGATCAGTTTAACATAGAGCCCCCCCCCCCATCATACACCGGAAGCTGTCATAGGGTGTATCTTTCACAGTGTGATGCCCTGACCTGCCTTCCTCCTGGGCTGTTATGTGTGAAACACATCACACTGTCCTAGAAATGCCTCAGACATGATGGAAACAAGCCCGATTCCCCCCAGGGAAATTCCCTTTAACTGACACATACTTAGTGCCTCAACATTACCCATACCAAACAGTATGATCAACATAGCTCATAGGGAGCAACACGCAGTTCTCCAGTAAGCGCTCTGAAAAGGGTGAAATAATGTGTGTGTACGTGTGTGTCGTGTGTGTGTGTGTTGTGTTTTAATGTAAACCAACTGTACACTCAAACAATTCAACGTACCCCAATATCACCGTGACATGCTGTGGCATTGGTACTAAAGCTACATCATTCCAGACCAGTTAAGACTGCATTGATGTTGAATTATTGTCTGATAAATGCATCCCACCTCCCGTGGTCTTTGCTTATTCTTAGTTGTGTGGTTCCTAATCTCTCCTCCCATGGTACACATGTCCACTGCCCAGAGGGTGGGTCTGTACATCATAGCACTAAACCTCACATCAAATAAAACACAGACGGGTGTCCACTGGGATGTCTTGATTGTCCACCGATGGCCATTTACTACACAGCGTGTTCTCTTAATGGTTGCAGGTGTTAGTACCACTGGTCTGTTTGGTCACTGCTGTGTTGGAAGAAACAAAGATATAATTTTACAGTTTGACATTTTGCTCGACAAAGTTATTTTACGTGTGAGATTACAGTAGAAGGAAGACAGGGGGTCAAAAGGGACTTATAACAGGATACCCTCATTCAAGGATAGGCTAATCAAAGGAGATAGCCTAATTAAGAGATATGCTAATTAAAGGATAGCCTAATTAAAGGATAGGCTGAATTAAAGGATAGCCTAATTAAAGGGATAGCCTAATTAAAGGATATGCCTCAATTCACAGGGATAGCCTAATTAAGGTATAGCCTCATTTAAGTGAGCCTAATTAAAGGGATAGCCGCATTAAAGGGATAGCCTAATTAAAGGGATAGCCGCCATTAAAGGGATAGCCTAATAAAGGATAGCTTAATTAAAGGGATAGCCCAAAAACATCATTAAAGGATAGCTCATTAAAGGATACCCTCATTAATGGAAGCTCATAAAGGATAGCTTAATTAAAGGGATAGATAATTAAAGGGATAGCCTAATTTTCAAAGGATTCGGGTGGCAGTTTGGCAGATTAGATGACTGATTCAAAAAACTATATGAATTCTTTGACATCTAGCCACAACAAACAGAGGACAAACAGAGGAGGGAGAGGCACTTTTGACTAGGACTCAGCTGTTACTGGCGAGTCACTCCACACTTCCACACAGTTTAGAATGGTTCAGACGGTCGAGAGAAGTGGTTTGACACGAGCACCATGACTGTTGATGAACTACCATGTACTGAGAGATCAGAGAACACTAGGCCCCTACTGTCAGAGGCATTACATAGAGAACAATCACACTGAGTAGTACAGGACGCAACCTTGTAATCTGAGACGTTTGAGGTTAGATTAAGACTCCTCTAGAGTGGAGAATCACGTGTGTCGTGCAGACAGACTTTAACTCATGTAGGCTACAGGACACAACCCTTATACTCGTCAGCACAGGATCTAGTAATAATATGTGATGTACTGAAGGATAGAGAAGACACCGGCCTAAGAGACCACGCTAGTCTTGAATTAGAAGATCTCTGTATCTGTGTGTTGTTTTTATAGGGGGTCACTGGGAAGAAAACCTCCCACGCTGCCCTGGAGCTGTCCTTAAGTTACACGGCAGTAGTGATCCAGCTAAACACATCTTTCACAGCTAATGTCCCTGAGCTGCCAGGGTTACTGAGGAGCAAGGGCATTCAGGGTCAGTGTATATCACTTGGCTGAACAAGAGGTAACTGAGGGCCAGCTGTGTGAGGGAAGAAGTAGCTAAAACAACAGTATACAGGTCACGACCTGACACTGACCCTGCCTCAGTTGCGGCTGGCCAACTGGTGTGTGTGGCGTGTGTTGCCGCCTGCCTGCGAGTCGTGTGTGACTGTGTGCGCACTTGTGTGTGTGTGTGTGCCTGTGAGTGTGTCTGCTCAAACTTCACGCCGTCCTCATCCTCTCTCACACAGAAGACCATCCATCCATTTATAGTCAGAAGTGGCCGTGTAAACCACAGCTGACCCGCAGAGGAACACTAATGACCCAGAATCCTGTGCAGCGAACCATGGTCACCCATTAAACAGCAGCACCACTGCACAACACACACACTACCACGTCACCCATCACCTCCTCACCTCACGGTCTCCCCACGTGTCACTGCCTCTCTGACACAAATTACAATACTCCACCCAGCCTCCCAGACAGGCTATTTTTCAACACTCCAAGTGATCTGAAAGTGTCATTGTTTATAGGGAAAACAACAAATTGAGGTAGTAAGATTCCTACCAGTATTTTACTCTTTCATTCCGATGACATAATGAGCTGCGGGGGCCGATGTGGTTGTAATTATCTTTGTAGTGAATAAGTAGGGAACACTATATTTGACCAAGAGACAGATGACTTGTCATATAACCGCTGTGGGAAGATTGTCCCTCGTAGGAACTTGTGTGGCTCCATATTGATGTTACCTGCATACTCAAACTCCTCTGGCCTGTCCACTTCAGCTGGGGTGTTTGGAGAGGTACTCCGGACACTCGTAGAATTCATGCTCCATTGTGTGGATGGAGTGACAGCTGAGGGATAGAATAGATGTGTGATAGCAAGCTGGTTTCACACCTTTCTCCTGTGTTTGTCATATTGGTCTCTAACAAACATCCCTTTTACAACCCCCAGTAAAGCAACTAATGACAGGGATCTATACACACATTTTAAACATGGACACGTTTTAACAAGACAAAAACCCATGTATGTACAAAACCTGCAAAAGAACCCGTAAAAAGCCATCTTTGTGTCCTCTTGTAATATATTGATTAACAGATGGTTACTTGGCGCGTATACAGAGACATGTCACCCTGCTGGTATACCAGCCCACAGTAACATCACGTTGTTTAGAATCCAACAGCATCCATTCTGCCTCCCCTTATCAGCCGTTATCAGCAAGACAGTGGAACGAGGATTTTGCAGTTTATAGGACAAATGTATTTAATTTCTGTCCCAGTTAAAGCACTATAAATAGACTGAGAATGAAGGTTAACGCTGTATAACAGTCACTCCATTTGTTGTTTTATCACCTTGTAAACTCTTAAAGAAATGGATGCGCAGTCTGGCTGCACTGCAGACACAGTTATAACATGCCAGTTTGGAGAGCATCCTAATACTTAACGGATGTATCAGCTGTACTGGGGAGGGGGGGGGGCGGCGCAGTAATTCTGCTGTACTCCATGACACAGTAGAGGCTCTGATCAACCACATCAGGTTGATGTAACCCATATTAAAGCATCTCCATCTGAGGAGAACTATCCAAGGGCCACTATACAAATGTATACATCACCCCAGTAAGTCCTTTGGATAAAAGTGTCTACTAAAGGCACTATATATTACACCTGTTTATTAATATCGGGGTAACCCACGTTCTTTTCTGAATAAAGGTTTATTTATTAGAAAAGTCCGGTAGAAAATTCAGGCCAAACCCATGAGTCACATACGATGACATGTTTCCTCAGACAGAAGTCTACAACAATGGTTCTCAAATGCCTGCTCCCTGTTTATTAACCCCTAGTGAGGTTATCTCTATGCGCAACGAGGCACACCTCACCTGACAACAGGAAGTGTCAGGATAGAGGCTAGGGTTGGTTAAGGTAGGATGGAGGCTAGGGTTGGTAAGGTTAGGATGGAGCTAGGGTTTAAGGTTAAGGGTTAGGATAAGGCTAAGGGTTAGGTTAAGGGTTAGGATGGAGGCTAGGGTTAGGTTAGGATTAGGAGGAGGCTAGGGTTAGGTTAAGGGTTAGGATGAGGCTAGGGTTCAGGTTAAGGGTTAGCTGGAGGCTAGGGTTAGGTTAGGGTTAGGATGGAGGTTAGGGTTTATTATGGAGGCTCGAGGGTAGGGTGAGGTTAGGGTTAGGATGGAGGCTAGGGTTAGGGGTTAGGCTGATTTAGGATGGAGGCTATGGGTTAGGTTAGAGGGTTAGGATGAGGCTAGGGTTATGTTAGGGTAGGATGGAGCTAGGGTTTAAGGTTAAGGGTTAGGATGGAGGCTAGGTTAGTTAGGGTTAGATGTCCCTAATCTTTCCAACAGAGAGGGGCGATAACAGGTTAGAGTTAGAGTTAGGGTTAGTTGGGTGTTGGGTTGAGGGTTGGGGTTAGGAGGTTAGATGTCCCTAATCTTTCCAACGCAGGAAGGGGCAGATCAGGTTAGAGTTGAGGTTAGGGTTGGATGGAGGCTAGGGTTGAGTTAAGGTTATGATGGAGATTAGGTTAGGTTAGGGGTTAGGAGGAGCTAGGGGAGGGGGTTAGTTTAAGGGTTAGGATGGAGAGCTAGGGTTAGGTTATGTTAGGATGGAGACTCGGGTTAGGTTAAGGTTTAGATGGAGGCTAGGGTTAGTTAGGGGTTAGGATGAGGCTAGGTTAGGTAAGGGTTAGGATAGAGGCTAGGTTAGGTTAAGGGTTAGGATGAGGCTAGGTTAGGTTAGGTTTAGGATGGGAGGGTCTAAGTGTTAGGGTTAGGATGGCAGGCAGGGTTTAGGTTAGTGGTTAGGAATTGAGGCTAGGGTTGGTTAGGGTTAGGATGAGGGCTAGGGTTAGGTTTAAGGTTAGGAATAGAGGCTAGGTATAGGTTAAGGGTTATGATGGAGGCTAGGTTACGTTAGGAGTTGGGTTAGATGTCCCAATCTTTCCAACGCAGGAAGGGGCAATACAGGTTAGGGTTGATTGAGGGTTAGGGGGGGTTAGGTGGATGCTAGGTTACAGGGTTAGGATGAGGTTAGGTTAGTTAAGGTTAGGATGGAGGCTAGGGTTAGTTAAGGGTTAGATGTCCCTAATCTTTCCAACAGCAGGAAGGGGCAGATAACAGCTTAGGGTTGCGGTTGGGGTTGGTAGGTTGAGCTAGGGTTACTAAGGTTTAAGGCTAGGGGTAGGGTACGGATAAGGTTAAGTTACGGTTAGGGTTGGATTAGATGCCCCTCACTGTCGACAGCAGAAAGGGCAGATTCGGTACAGTTGGAGTAGCAGGCCTCACTTAGCCAGGGCCATGATGTTTCAAAAGTGATGTCCGTCTGCGTGCACACGTCCACCACGTTAACTTCCTGTAATGTTTGTTGTGTAGTGGGCGGGTTGCCATGGCGACTGGACGACCTGCACCACGATGGGGTCTCTCCTGATGACCTCCACCACCTCGTCATGGCTAGGCCCTTGGAGTAGTCCCTGCCATTCACGCTAACACGGGAAGAGAAAGAAGAGTCTTAAACCTATGTATACTGTATAGGCAGATAAACTAGTGTCTATGTGATAGTCAGTACACAAAAGCTAGACCTACCGACAGCCAAGTCCCCACCATTTCCAAGTCCCACCTTTCCAAGTCCCTTCCATTTCCCAAGTCCCTCCATTCCCAAGTCCCCACCATTCCCAAGTCCCCACCATTCCCCAAGTCCCCACCATTCCCAGTCCCCACCATTCCACAAGTCCCTTCCATTCCCAAGTCCCCCCATTCCAAAAAAAATTCCTACCATTCCCAAGACCTACCATTTCTCAAGTCCCCACCATCCCAATTCCTACCATTCCCAAGACCACCTTCAAGTCCCACATCCCAAGAATCCTACCTATTCAAGTCCCTACCTTTCCAAGAACCTACCATTTCAAGCCCCTACCATTCCCAAGAACCACCATTTCAAGTCCCACCATTTCCCAAGTCCCTCCATTCCCAAGTCCCCACCATTCCAATTCCACCACTCCAAGTCCCTCACCATCCCAAGTCCCCACCATTCCGTCATGTCCCTTCCATTACCCAAGTCCCCACCATTCCCAAATTCCTACCATTCCCAAGAATCCTACCATTCTCAAGTCCCCACCATTCCCAAATTCTACCATCTCCAAGTAAGTCTACCATTTCAAGTCCACTACCATTCCCAAGACCTACCATTTCAAGTCCTACCATTCCCAAGAACCTACCTTTCAATCCCTACCATTCCTCCCAAACCCACCCATTTCACGTCTCTACCATTTCAATCCCTACCATCTCCCAAGAACCACCATTTCAAGTCTCTACCATTCCACAAACCTACCATTTCAAGTCCCTACCATTCCCAAGTAATCGCATACCTACCCAAGCACCAACCCATTCCCTAAGTGCCTACCATTCCCAAGTCCCTACCATTCCAAGTCCCTACCATTCAGCCAGATGTGAGGGGTATGGAGTGTGCGTTCTTCGTTAGTTCTAATATCGTGAGACCCCACAGAGAAGCCCACATTAGTGTGCATACTTGTTTTAAGAGTGCCCAAAACCCCTCATGATCCAATTACAGCCTGCTGCAGTACCATTCTGTTTCTGCATACAGCCAACACCTTTGTCCCTTGTCTTCAGCCACCTGGCAACAACCATTAGGCCATTTGAAAACACTTAATCATATACTTGTATTTTCAGAGAAGCATTACAATTGCCCTACGATTTCACACATCGGATCCTCCTTTCTTCTCCTTTCTTAATTCATAATCCAGTACTGACCATACTGAGAAGTCCTTCCTACACACCACAGAACAGTGGACCAGCTGGTACTATACAGTTCAGTAATGACCTCTGAGAGCAGGGTGAGCCTGGACAAGAAAAGCCTGTCAGTCTTAAAGGGCACCTGCTGTCTCTCCAGGGAGGGGAAGGTGGAGAGGAGATAGGCCAGGTGCGAGGCCTCTTCCCCTGGGTTGGATGGTCTGAGCTCTGGGTCTCTGTCTCTGGTCTGATCATTACGGTACTGTGGGTTCAACTAAATGTCTGGTTTTCAGTGGGAGGTACACTCATCATACTGACACCTGCCAAGTAACAACCATCCCCCCCCCCCTCCTAAATGTATACATTCACCCAAGTAGTCACTTTGATAAAGTGTGACTATGGCACATATTATTACATTATCCACATGTTATTAATTCATTCAAGGGTACCCACGTTCTTTCTGATAAAGGGGTTTATTTATTAGAATAGTTCCAGTATGAAAATTAAGGCCAAACCCATGGAGTCACATACAGGACATGTATTACTCAGACAGAAGTCTACAACAAGGTTCTCATCCGGATCCCTGTTTATAACCCGTAGTGATGGTACTCTATGGCAACGAGGCCTACTCAGCCTGACAGGCAGGAAGGTTTAGGAGGGCTAGGGTTAGGTTAGGGTTAGTGTTAGTGTCCCTATCTTTCAAGGAGGAAGGGGGCAGACGGTTAGGGTTAGGGTTGAGGTTAGGTTATAGTGGGTGCTAGGTGTAGTCGTGTAACTGTGCACGGCCATTCACTTCCTTGCATTGCAATCAGTCTGTGAATAGAACATTTGCGAAGGATCGTAAAGGCTAGGCTAGGTAGGCCTACGTCTGACAGACCTGTCCAGTATTACATATACAGTTTATCCAATTACAGAGCCTCATTCAGTACAGAGTCAAATTCATGTTCAATCAATCACATCCTCAGATTTATTTTCAACACTGATTGTTGAAATGTGTCAGATGTCAAACTGGGGGGCACACGCACACAGACGCAAAAGATCACAAACATACCACATGGATACATAGTACGCACCCACTGACACACACCACACACACACACTTACCTACCCTACCTGTTTATTATTAATGAGATTAGTGTATTCATTCATCAGATGCAGAAATAAGAATGGATGGTTGTTCTATTCAGCTCTGTAATGAATGAAACCATTATTATCTCTGTAATGATTAGAAACCAGCTCCATTTATCTCTGTAATGATAGAAAACCAGCTCTATTATCTCTGTAATGAGATAGACCAGCTCCATTTTATCTTGTAATGAGATGAACCAGCTCCTTTACTCTGTAATGAGACAGAACTCAGCTCCATTTATCTCTGTAATGAGAAGAAACCAGCTCCATTTATCTTGTAATGGATAGACCAGCTCATTTATCTCTGTAATGAGTAGAAACCATTCCATGTATCTCTGTAATGAGATAGAAACCAGCTCCATTTATCTCTGTAATGAATAGAACCAGCTCCATTTATCTCTGTAATGAGATAGATACCAGCTCCATTTATCTCTGTAATGAGATATATCTCCAGCTCCATTTATCTCGTAATGAGACAGAACCCTCCATTTATCTCTGTAATGAGATAAACCAGATCTCATTTATCTCTGTAATGAGAAGAACCACTCATTTACTCGGTAATGAGAGAAACGCAGCTCCTTTATCTTGTAATGAGAGAAACCAGCTCTATTTATCTCTGTAATGAGATAGAAACCAGCTCCATTTATCTTGTAATGAGACGAAACCAGCTCTATTTATCTCTGTAATGAGATAAGAAACCAGCTCTATTTATTCTGTATAGATAGAAACCTCTCCATTATCTGCTGTATGATTAGAAACCAGCTCTATTTATCCTGTAATGAATAGAAACCAGCTCCATTTATCTCTGTAATGAGATCAACCAGCTCTATTTATCTATGTAATGAGATAGAAACCACTCCATTTATCTTGTCTGAACAAAACCGCTCCATTTCTCTGTAATGAGATAGAACCAGCTCCATTATCTCTGTAATGAGTATAAAAGCCGCTCCATGTATCTCTGTAATGATACGAAACCAGCTCCATTTATCTCTGTAATGAGTTAGAAACCAGCTCTATTTATCGCTGTAATGAGATATTAAATCTAGCTCCAATTATCTCTGTAATGAGATAGAACCAGCTCCATTTATCTCTGTAATGAGATAGAAACCTCTCATTATCTCTGTAATAAATAAAACCAGCTCCATGTAAGCAAGAGAAGCCATAAGGATGATAGACAGATACAGGCATGGTACGTGTGTGTGTGTGTTTGTGTGTGTGTGGTGTGTGTGTGTGTGTGTGTGTGTGTGTGTGTGTGGTGTGTGTGTGTGTGTGTGTGTGTGTGTGTGTGTGTGTGTGTGTGGTGTGTGTGTGTGTGTGTGGGGTTGTGTTTTATGGGTATGTGTGAGTGAGGTGATGCATGACAGAGCCTGCCCAAGGAAGAGGGCGTCAGGAGCATATCCCCTGGGTGTCCACAAGCTGACCCAGAGGAGCGGAGCGGGACAGGTCAGGATATCCCCTGGGTGTCCACAGCTGACCCAGAGGAAGAGGGGAGCAGGTCAGGATATCCCCTGGGTGTCCACAGCTGACCAGCACACAGCACAGAGACGATAGAAACTAGCTAGCCACTTACTGATGAAATACTGTAAAACCATGAAACCTTGGCTGACCTGAACTACCCAAGAGTTACTTCCTGGATCAGCACCCATTATCAGCAGACACCACACAATTAGTTGTAACTGACAGAAGAAACAACACTGTTTAATTTACTGAATCTAACCCAGAGGCCTTGGTAGACCTGAGCTACCCTTACCTGACTGACTGTTAGATCTCCTGACTGACTGTTAGATCTCCTGACTGACTGTAGATCCCTGAGTTACTCTACCTGACTGACTGTTAGATCTCCTGACTGACGGTAATCTCCTGACTGACTGTTAGATCTCCTGAGTTACTCTCACCTGACTGACTGTTAGATCTCCTGACTGACTGTTAGATCTCCTGAGTTCTCTCCCTGACTGATGCTAGATTCTGAGCTATTCTCACTGACTGACTGTTAGATCTCCTGAGTTACTCTCACCTACTGACTGTTAAGCTCTGACTGACTGTGTCGAAGGCTATATAAAATAATAAACTTGATTGTTAGAGCTCCTGATTACTCTCACCTGACTGACTGTTAGAGCTACTGACTGACTGTTAGATCTCCTGAGTGACTGTTAGATCTCCTGGTGACTGTTTAGAGCTACTGACTGACTTGTTAGATCTCCTGTAGCAACTCTCACTCTACTGACTGTAGCTCTACGACTATTAGAGCTACTGACTGACTGTTAGATCTCCTGACTGACTGTTAGATCTCCTGACTGACTGTTAGATCTCCTGACTGACTTTAGATCTCCTGCTACTGAACTGACTGATAGGCTCTGATGCTGATCTGACTGACTATACTCCTGATGACTATTAGAGCTCTTGCCAAGATCAGCTAGACTCTCAGAGTTATGCCTGGCTCAGCAGAACAGCAAAGACCATGTGTGAACTGTGATGTCTTGATCTCTGTGCTCTCACTCAATGACATTTAAGGGCTTTATTGGCGTGCTTATATTGCCAAAGCAAGTGAACAGATAATAAACATCCTCCATCATGCTTTTAGATTCTCTCTCTCTCTCTCTCCTCTCTCTCCTCTCTCCTCTCTCTCTCTCCTTCTCTCTCTCTCTCTCTCTCTTCTCTCTCTCTCTCTCTCTCTCTCTCTCTCTCTCTCTCTCTCTCTCCTCTCTCTCTCTCTCTCTCTCTCTCCACTCTCTCTCTCTCTCTCTCTCTCTCTCTCTCTCTCTCTCTCTCTCTCTCTCTCTCTCCTCTCTCCTCTCTCTCTCTCTCTCTCCTCTCTCTCTCTCTCTCTCTCTCTCTCTGCGCGATGTGGCCCTACAGACAGTAAACTCTTCACGTGTTACATAGACTGGTATCCAGCGATGTGGCCCTACAGACAGTAAATTCTTCAACATGGCAGAGTGGACTGTGAGTAAAAAAGTAAATATGTTTGTTAAAAAATGTCTACCCTCTTCAATGACATCACACGATCTTATCCACTAAGATGGCTAAATGGTGTTGCCTGTTGTCGATATGAACAGGTGAGATAAGTAGATAAGTGTGTGGTGTGTGTGTGTGTGGGGCACATTGAGATAAGAGCTTGATGGAAACCTCTCAGCTACGGCTGACAGATAGCACCCTTTGTGAGCTAATGGAAACAATCACACCCCACACACACACACACACACACACACACACACACACACACACACACACACACACACACACACACACACACACACACACACACACACACACACACACACACACCAAACACACGCTTAAACCTGCATTATGTCAACCCTAACAGCATCAAACCGCGCTGCTGGTTGTTAGCTAGAGACAGTTTCTCTGCGTATTGAAAGAGATTACAATAGACTGCAACACAATGAGAACAGCAGGCGGTTTCCTTAGAGAACCAGACAGTCTATTCAGCAGGGACCATATGCTTCTCCTCTCCTAAAAATCTGTGTCCAAATGGCCCCCCTAGTCCCTATATAGCGCACTACTTTTGACCATGCTCTGGTGAAATGTAGTGCACTGTAAAGTGAATAGGTTGCTGTTTGGGATGCTCAACAGCAACGGTAAGAGTACAACAATTAACTTGATCTTCGTACCCTCTGATTCAATTGAAGTTCGGATATTTTTTTCTAATAATGGATATCCAATGTTGCGATGACGACAGACACGTACGACAGAACGGATGACGACAGACCGGATGACGACAGACACGGATGACGACAGACACGATGACGACAGACACAGAGCATGACATGACAACGGGATGACGACAGACACGGGATGACAACATGACAACGGATGACACAGAGGATGACAACAGACACGGGATGAGACAGACACTGGGATGACAGACACGGGATGACAGACACGGATGATGGATGTTATTCCATGATGATGAACGGAGAGATGCTCAGCTGGCCAGTGGCAAACAATCTCCAAACCTAATTTAGTCACAGCGTATTGAAATGAGTCCTATCTCATCTGACTGGGGAAGTCTGGAATCTGAAATGTCTCGTTTCAATAATAACAGTGTCTTGACACAATATGGCAACCGGTTCCAATATGAGAGAGATGATGGTTTCATAAATCAGAATGGCAGCAGAGTATGGTCATGGTTTCCCAAACTCTTTGTGTTTTTTGACTCACAGCTGATTCACATCAAAGCTTGAGGATCAGTTGTTTTTTAATCAGCTGTGTATAGGCAAAACAGACTGATCCAGTACTCATCTCAAAGATCTAGTATGCATCTACAGACTTAGACCATCCTAACCAGACTGACCTAGTAGCTCCACCAACTGACTAGTAGCATCCTCAACCAGACTGCTAGTACTGCATCCAAGACTGATCTAGTACTCAGATGCTAGTACTCATCCCACCAGACTGATCCTAGTACTGCATCCACAGACTGATCCTAGTACTGCTCTCAACCAGACTGATCCTAGTACTGCATCCTCAACCAGACTGATCCTAGTACTGCATCCTCAACCAGACTGATCCTAGTACTGCATCCTCACCAGACTGACCTAGTTGCATCTCACAGACTGATCCTAGTATGCATCTCAACAGACTGATCCTAGTCTGCATCTCAAGCTATCTCCTCAACCAGACTGACCTAGCATGCATCCTCAACCAGACTGACCTAGTACTGCATCTCAACAACTGATCCAGTACTGCATCCACAGACTGCTACTGCATCCTCAACCAGACTGATCCTAGTATGCATCTTCAACCAGACTGATCCTAGTACTCATCAACCAACTGATCCTAGTACTGCATCCTCAACCAGACATCCTAGTACTGCATCCTCAACCAGACTGACCTAGTACTGCATCCTCAACCAACTGATCCTGTACTGCATCCTCAACCAGACTGATCCTGTACTGCATCCTCAACCAACTGACCTAGTATGCATCCTCAACCAGACTGATCCTAGTACTGCATCCTCACCGACTGATCCTAGTACTGCATCCAACAGACTGATCCTAACTGCATCCTCAACCATGACTAAGTACTGCATCTCAACCAGACTGATCCTAGTACTGCATCCTCAACCAGACTGACTAGTACTGCATCCTCAACCAGACTGATCCTAGTACTCCATCCTCAACCAGCTGATCCTAGTACTGCATCTCAACCAGACTGACCTATACTGCATCCTCAACCAGACTGATCTAGTACTCATCCTCAACCAGACTGATCCTAGTACTGATCCTCAACCAGACTGATCCTAGTACTCCTCCTCAACCAGACTGATCCTAGTACTGCATCCTCAACCGACTGACCTAGTACTGCATCCTCAACCAGACTGATCCTATCTGCATCCTCAACCAGACTGATCTAGTACTCATCCTCAACCAACTGATCCTATACGCATCCTCAACCAACTGATCCTGTACGCATCCTCAACAGACTGATCCTAGTACTGCATCCTCAACCAGACTGATCCTAGTACTGCATCCTCAACCAGACTGATCCTAGTACGCATCCTCAACCAGACTGATCCTATATGCATCCTCAACCAATGATCTGATACTCTCTCAAGACTGACTAGTACTGCATCCTCACCGACTGATCCTAGTACTGCATCCTCACAGACTGACTAGTATGCATCCCAACCAGACTGATCCTAGTCTATCCTCAACAGACTGTCCAGTACTCATCCTCACCAGACTGATCCTAGTACTGCATCCTCGAACAGACTGATCCTAGTACTGCATCCTCACCAGACTGATCCTAGTACTCATCCTCAACCAGACTGATCCTAGTACTGCATGAGGAGGGCCACTATGCAGATCTGACATGTATACATAGACAAGAATTAGTCAAAAGTGAAAATGGGCTAAGTAAATTTTCATATTCCTATCGATTTTTGTTTTGTTGTTGAAACTCCAACATTAGCACCCAACAACTGCAGCTGTGTACTGTCTGGGTGACACGCTTTAAAAGGGCTGGTTTTTGGCAGTAATACTTTCTTCGCTATGAAGCTTCTCGTTAGTGTCATTAAGCTGAATGGATGAAGCGAAGAGCAGAGAGCAGAGATCAGAGGTATTCATATAATTACTCTGTCGACCTTTCTGAAATCACTGTATTTAGCCCCATTCTCTTCTGCTACATCAGATCATCAACTAAATCAGTTACGGAACAGATATAATATTTGATTAAAACATCATTTCAAACCTTGCTTACATTTTTGTACAATCACGTGTCTCTCTATTATGCGTGGAACCCTGCCTACATCTTTATTACCTTCCCCTCGTCACGCCTGATCTGTTCACCTGTCCACATCCTTATTTACCTTCCCTCTGTCACGCCCTGATCTGTTTCACCTGTCCTACATCTTATTTACCTCCCCTCTGTCACGCCCTGATCTGTTTCACCCTGTCCTACATCCTTTATTTACCTTCCCCTCTGTCACCCCTGATCTGTTTCACCCTGTCCTACATCCTTTATTTACCTTCCCCTCATGTCTGTCTGTCCACATCTATGCTACTATCGTTCACCTGTCCTACATCTTATTACCTCCCCTCTGTCACGCCCTGATCGTTCATTTACTCTATCTCGTCTCTGATCTGTTTCACTGTCTATCTATTCCTCGCTCTGTCATCTGATTGTCAGTCAATCCTTTATTACTTCCTCTGTCAGCCTGATCTGTTTCACCTGTCCTACATCCTTTATTTACCTTCCCCTCTTACGCCCTGCTTTCACCCTGCCTACTCTATCTTGCTCTGCACGCCTCGCACCCTGCCTACATCCTTATACCTTTAGCCTGTCTCACCTGCTACTCTATCCCTCGCCCTGATCTGTCACCGTCCTACATCCTTTATCCTCCCCTCTACGCCTGATCGTTTCACCCTGCCTCTCTTATCCTCCTTAGCCTGATCGTTCACCCTGTCCTACTCTTACCTTCCGCTCTGTCACGCTGATCTGTTCCACCTGTCCTACATCCTTTATTACCTTCCCCTCTGTCACGCCTGATCGGTTTCACTGTCCTGTGATGTCTCCACCCCTCCAGTGTTGTTCTTCCCGTGTATTATCCCTGTGTTTCCTGTCTCTCTGTGCAGTCGTCTTGTATGTAGTCAAGTCAACCAGCGTGTTTTCCCCGACTCTTTTCTATTCTCTTTTGCTAGCTCCCGTTTTACCCCTGCCTGAATCTGGACTCCTTTCCCGCCTGCCTGATCATCCCGCCTGCCTGATCATCGCCTGTCCTGATCATCCGCTGCCTGATCATCCTGCCTGACCTGACCTTGAATCTGCTGCCCTTTGGTACCTATTGGACTCGGTTTTGACCTTTTGCCTGTACACGACCATCTCTTGCCTACCCTTTTTGGGTTAATAAACACTGTAAGACTCCAACCATCTGCCTCTGTGTCTGCATCTGGTCTCACCTTGTGCTTGAACCCTCGGAGAGTGGGGTCACGGAGGGTCAGCCGTTACAACAGCAACCCTGGAGCAATTAGGGTTACCTTGCTAGGGCACATCGACAGATTTTTCACCTTGTCACTCGGGGATTCGAACTAGGGACCCAAAACTGCCTGTGGCTTACTTGGAAAGTTGTGTTTCGAGGGAGGATACAGTTAGTGTTTAATAACTCATGCATCGATTGCATTTCCTGTTACACTTGAAACATTATTAGTGGAGACTGCTAAATGGCTAAATATAGGAGGAAGGTGGAATCCTAATACACCATGTCCAACACTCGTATGTGGCAGGGCTTACAGACGATAACGGTTTACAAAGGGAAACCCAGCCATGAGTTGCCTAGCAATGCAGAACTCCCGAACGAGCTAAATGCCTTTTGCTTGCTAGGAGGAAGCCCCAGTTCTTCCTGATGACTGTGTGACTCTCTTCTCTCCATGGCCGATGTGAGCAAAACAATTAAACAGGTTAACAATCACAAGGCCGGAACAATCACAGACGGAATACCAGGGCGTGTTCTCAAAGTATGCGCAGACCAGCTGGCAGTGTCTTCACACACATTTTCAATCTATCCTTTCCCAGTCTGTAATCCCAACAGTTTCAAACTGACCACCATTGTCTCTGTTCCCAAGAGCTCCAATGTAACCTGCCTAATTATATTGCCCTGTAGCACTTACATTGTAATTATGAAGTGCTTTGAAAGGCTGGTCATGACACACATAAACACCATCTCCAGACCACTCCAATTCACACAGCACCCCAACAGATCTACAGATGATGCAATCTCAATTGCACTTCACACTGCCATCTCCCACCTGACAAGAGAGGAAATAACTATTAGAGTATGCTGTTCATAGACTACAGCTCAGCGTTCCACACTACAGTAGTCCCCTCCACACCATACAGTAGTCCCATCCACACCATACAGTTAGTCCCATCCACACTCTACAGTAGTCCCATCCACACCATACGTAGTCCCATCCACACCATACAGTAGTCCCATCCAAAACTCATCACCAAGCTAGGACCTGGGAACTGAACCCCTCCTTCGTAAACCGGATCTGGTTTCCGGACTTCCGACCCCAGGCAGGCAGTGGTGCCCCAGTGATCTTGGGCAATCGCACCACCCTCTGAGAGCCTGCGGTTTGTGGGCGGTGCAGTTGCAGTACCAGTGCGGTGATAAAGCCCGACAGGATGCTCTTCATTGATGCATCTGTAAATTTGTGAGGAGCAAACCAAATGTCTGCAGCTCCTGAGGTTTGAAGAGTGGCCTTCTTCACCACACTGTCGTGTGGGTGGACATTTCAGATTGTCAGTGACCGTGGTACGCCCGAGGAACTTGAAGCTTTCACCTTCTCCCGCAGAGAAGTGCCCCACCCGTCGTGTAGGACATTCCCCCTCTTCTGTCCGCTATCAGCTCCTTCGTTTTGTTGACGTTGAGTGGAGAGGTGTATGTTTCCTTCACCACTCTTGCAGGGCCCTCATTTCCTCCCTGGTAGACTGTCTCGTTCATTGTGGGTATCGGCCTACTACTGTTGTGTTGTCTGCCAACTGATGTTTGAGTTGGAGGCGTCGCGTTGGCCACGCGTCATGGGTGAAAGGGAGTACAGAGAGGGCTGCTGAGCACACACGCTTGTGGGGCCACTGTTCGTTGACGATCACGAGTGAGGTGTTGTTCTACCTCACGACCTGGGAGCGGCCCAATAAGGAGTCCAGGATCCAGTGCACAGGGCGGGTTCCGACCCAGGGCCCCAAGCTTAATGATGAGCTTGGAAGGGTGCTTATGGTGTTTAAGGTTGTATCTATAGTCAATGAACAGAAATTTTTACTAGGTATTCCTCTTGCCCATATGGGGATCAGGGCTAGTGTGCATGTGATAGCGCGATTGCATCATTGGGGCGGTTATCAAATTGAAGTGGGTCCAAAATAGGACATAGGTAGGTATAGGTGATATGATCCTTAACTAGCCTCTCAAAGCATTTCTGATGACAAACGTGAGTGCTACAGGGCTAGATCATTTAGTTCAGTTAACTCTGCCTTTCTGTGTCGGGTAACAAGTGTGACATCTTGAAGCAGTGAGACAGCAGACCTGGGATAAGGAGAGATTGAATATCGTCCGTAAAACACTCCAGCCAGAATGGTCTTGCGCATGCTTTAAGGCGCGTGCTAGGGATGTCGTCTGACCGGCAGCCTTGCGTAGTATTAACAGCCTTAAATGTCTACTGTCGTGTCCATGGAGAAGAGAGCCCACCATTTCTCATATTCACCATTTCCCGTCACCTTGCCATGGTTAAATGTGGTGTTCTCGCTTTCGTTTTGCGCGAATGCTGCCATGCTATCCAGGGTTGTGGTTTGGGGTAGGTTTTAATAGCACAGTGGGAGCAACATCCCCTATACAACTTCCTGATGAACTCAGTCACTGTTTCTGTGTGGTCTG